>NW_016107376.1:12262711-12275211 GCF_001604975.1 Cebus imitator
CACCGCATGTTCTCACTCATAGGCAGGTGTTGAACAATGAGAACACATGGACAAAGGGAGGGGAGCACTACACACTGGGGTCAGTTGGGGGGAAGTAGGGGAGGGACGGTGGGGGTGGGGAGCTGGGGAGAGATAGCAAGGGGAGAAATGTCAGATGGGGAGGAAGGCAGCAAATCACACTGCCATGTGTGTTCTTATGCAACAATTTTGCATGTTCTTCACATGTACCCCAAAACCTAAAATGCAATAAAATAAATGGGAAAAAAAATAATGGAACCTCAAAGGTGGAGGCAACAGAAGAAAAATAGTCAAATAGGATTACATCAAATTAAAAAGTCTTCACACAGCAATAGAAATAAGCAATATAGTGAAGAGGTAACCTACAGAATGGGAGAAAGTATTTGAAAATCAAGTAGTTTCTAGGTCAAAAACACAGTAAAATTAAAATAACAATAATATACCTTAAAACATTTAAATAGACATTAAAATGATATAACTCCATGTTCAACAACATCTACTAAAAATAGTAAATTTACCAAGTTAAGCTATAACAAAAATACAAGAAATTATTAGAAAATGGTGATGAAGGGTATCAAATCCAACTATGGTTACAACTTACTTATATTAGAGGACATTTATATTTACAGTTAAAATTTGTAAAATATCAATTTAAGACTAATTTAAATTTTTTCTATAAAAATATGTTCATTCATAACTTCATATTGGAAACAACCAAGATGTCCTTCAATTGATTAATAAACAAATTATGATACATCCACACCATGGAATACTATACAGCAATAAAAAGCACAAATTATTGATATATACATCCAATCCCCAAAGATTACAATACTGTACAATTTTATTGAAATAAATGTTTTATGACAAAATATTAGTAATGGAGAATAGACTAGTGGTGACTAAAAATTTAGAGAATGGAGGAGAGAGGTGTGTGTGTTTTTAAAAGGGCAGCAGGACTTCTACACTTGTGGCTGTAGAGCTGCTCTGTATCCTGACTGTGGCAGTGGAACATAAATTTACAGATGTGATAAAATTGTATACAACAACACACACACACACACGCACACGTGCGCATAATTAAGTACAATTAAAACTGGGGTAATCTGAATAAGATCAGTTAATTATACCGATGTCAGTGTCCTGGTTATGATATTGTATTACAGGTTTGTGTTATTTATGTTAACATTGGAGCAAACAGGTAAGACTTTTTACTTTTTTGAATATTTTATTTATTTATTTTATTTTGAAGAACTGAGAAAAAATATGGAATCAATTGATGTGTTTGTTCTTGGAGGATGTGAGGCATTTCCATGGAAATTAAAGGTGTTCTTAGCCCACCATAATTGATAGTTGTGTATTTCCTCAAGGTATGCCAAGGATACAGTTCTGATTATCCTCACTATTCTTATCATGAACAGTTCAGAAAGTTAGAGGGTAAGCCAGAAGCAAATTTTCTAGGTGCAAATTGCATAAACTGAATCATACACCACTGCACAGAGGGCTAAGTCCAAGGGTTGTCAATATACGATATTTAAGCTATCAGTTTCATGTAGTTTATGGATGAAAAAAATCAGAAAACTCTGGAAAGTACCAGCTTAAAGAAGAGATAAATGGCTGGGCATAGAGAAATTTGATTTATGAGTGTGGAGTTGGGAGACTAGTAAAGGCAGACATTGGCAAAGGGTTAAATTGACCTCACACTATAATTATTACGAAGAATACTGTTCTCTAGTGTTTCAGATGCTGTCAACAGTTATATTTATTTTCGTTGTAATATTTTAAATTGCACTTTTCCTATGGCTGCTGTTGATTTGGTTAAAACTGTCTCGTTGCTTTTTTAATTGATCTCTTTTTTTATTAAACAAAACTTTAAATGGAAAGATGTTTAAATGTAACTTTTATTTTAAATTTTGTATATAATCAAGGTCTCACTATGTTGCCCAAGCTGGTCCTGAACTCCTGATACCAAGTCATCCTCCCACCTCAGACTCACAAAGTGCTCTCCAGAAATGTGAAATTTTTAAATGCCAAAATTTATTGATGTTGTAGTATTTGGATCTGAAAGTCCAATAGATTACCTTCAAATACTTTTTCCTAAGGAGATTTTGTTTGTTTTTCTTTTTTCAGTTTTCAGTCTTACTGAGAATGCTAAACGTCTTCTGCTCCTGCAGGCTAGCATACATTTAAAGTTTCAAAAATAACCATCTACAAACCAAAGCCAAATTTTGTATGCCTTCCAAACAGAACAATAAATAAAAGAGACCATACAGGCAAAGACATAAATACTGAATCTTACTTTGCTGGTGTGAAAACTGATAGAAAATTTGCCATAATAGATTTAAGACTTTATTTGAACAAATAACAATAGCACATTCCAAAATTAATATGATATCATGAAAGAATATAGATGATTTTTGAGTCTTACTCATTACAGGGAATCTTTCTATTTTATTATTTTAATAATTCAAATTTATATTTTAGATTTGGGGATGCATGTGTAGGTTTGCTATATAGGAACGTCGTGTGATGCCGAGGTTTAGTGTATGGATCCTTTCACTCAGGTAGTGAATATAGTAACCATTAGGTTGTTTTTCAAACCCTGCCCTCCTCCTTCCCTCTTCCTTTTAATAGTTCTCAATGACTATTGTTCCCATCTTTATGTCTATATGTATTCAAAGTTTGATTACAAAAATTAATTCAAAATGGGTTAAAGATTTGAATGTAAGACCTCAAACAATAAAAATTCCATAAGAAAACCTAGAAAATACCAATCTCAACATCTGCCATGGCAAATAATTTTTGGCTATGTCCTCAAAAACAATTGCAAACAAAAACTAAAATTTACAAGTTGAATCTAATTAAACTAATAAGCTTCTGCACAGCAAAAGAAACTATCAACAGAACAAACATACAGCTTACAGAATGGGAGAAAAATGTTTGCAAACTATGCATCCTACAAAGGTCTAATATCCAGAAGCTGTAAGAAATTTAAATAAATCAAACAATAACAAAACAAATAACCCACTAAAAAATGGGCAAAGAAAATGAACACATACTTCTCTAAAGAAGACTACTAGTGGCCAATAACCAGGAAATAATGCTCATTATCACAAATCATTGGAGAAATGCAAATCAAAACCACAACTAGATATCATCTTATACCTATCAAAATGACTGAGTAAGGTTGTGGAGAAAAGGGAACACTTATAGACTGTTGATGGGAATGTAAATTAGTTCAGCCACTGTGCAAATCTATTTGGTAATGTCTCAAATAACTTAAAACAGATCTACCCTTGGATCCCACAACTCCATTACTGGAATATTTACCAAAGGAAAATAAATTATGCTTACCAAGAAGGTACATACACTTATGTTCATCATTACTGTTCACAATATCGAAGACATGAATCAACCTAGGTGCTCATCAATGATAGACTGGATAAAGAAAGTGTGGTACATATATACAATGGAATACTATGCAGCAATATAAAAGAACAAAATATGTCTTTTGCAGGAACATGAATGCAGAGGGAGGCTAGTCATCTACGTGAATTAACACAGAAACAGAAAACCAAACACCATATATTCTTACTTAAAGTGGGAGCTAAACATTGATATAGAATATTTTACTCAAAGTAGGTAATGTATGAATAATCAGAAATCCAAAAAACAAGGAACCAACTACAAGTTTTAGTAGAAATATTGTCCCTACTTTTGGTAGCAAAGACATGCATCTGGGGTCTAGATCAATTTATTTACTGGTTATGTGCTTTATACAATGTTAGGTGAATGACAATTTGGAAAGTGACATCATTAACAAAGCCAACTGGCATATAGGAGATTATTACAGAAGATGATTCACAACTATAGCCAGACACTAACTTGTAAAAAGATTAGATGGTTTGCTTAGTTGCACAAAGCAAGCTCAACGTATTTTTACATAAAGAATTTCATAGAGTAGTGATACATTCAGATATTAACAATATGTATTTCACAGTGATTAAATATGTAAATGTAAATCAATGTGCAGACACATAATTTATGAGCATTGCATGTGATATAACTAAAAAAAGAGGGTGGACTTTTATTAAACATACCAAGACTGTTAGATCCAAAAAGTATGTTTTCCTTGCCTTCAAATACTTACTCTAGAGGAATTATGAGCTTAATTCACTTACATTCTTTTTAAAGCCAAAAAATAAGTGGTGGGGCAGGGATAATGATATATGTGCTGGCGTTTCTCTAAGTTTCATTTCACAAGCTGTTATTGTTCCATTGGGTGATAACAGGGATATTCTACATAATGCCTTGCTTTGGACACTACACAGAGGTGTGGTATACCTCTCATACAAAATTTGGTTCATAAATCTGTTCTGATGACTTCACACAAACAAGAAGCAAGTATGAAAAGTTCAAATACATTTATAATTAGGCATTTTCTAGATAGCTGGGCAGGTTTCCAAGCCAATCCCAAAACGGTTTCAGGAGCAAAAAGAGACTGGCTTGGGGTTTTGTGTTGGTTAGGAGATGAACCCAGGGTTCAAGTTTCTATGCAAAAGGGCCAGGGCCTTCAGAATTTAAACTGCTTTCCAGGGCAAAGGGGAGGGAACACCCAGGTTTGTCTAGATGGGGGGTAGAGGAAAAGGGAGGATGGTGGGACTTAATATCTGTCAGCCATTAAATATCAAATATGGTGTAAGTTCTGTATTACATGCCCTCTGTTTACTACATTCATGACATAAGTAACATTAAATGGAGTTCTCAAACTTGTTACATGCAGACTTATTTTAATACAACTATAATGGGAGGTAAATGTAGCTTTCCCCCGATACATACAGCTAAGTATGCTTTCTTCACTTGTTTAAAGTTCTCATGCAGTACAGATGAACGTAGAAGAAAAAGTGCAGTTTCATCTTGATATACTAGAATATGAAACTCAGGGAGTAAAGGTAATAAATTATTTTTCAGTATTAAATTAATCCTAATCATAAGCCCTGTGATTTTCAACAAGCTCTTTAGCCTAAACTTGTTTCCACTCTGATTAAAAAAATAATCTCTTGGCAGTGCTTACTTCCCTATATTATTTTAAGCTTCAAATATACATGTAAAGCAATTTGAAAAACATATTATGCAGTATAAATAAAAAAGATGTTATCTTTGCACAATTTTAACTTATATTCAAGTTTGTTATATGTATATAGATTTATGTCCAACATACTTAGTAAAACTAAGAGAAAAAAAAGAATAATTTGTTCATTTTGCAGTTACTCTTCTTTTTTGTTATTCTTAAATGTAGCCAGCTGAAAAAATGTCCAAAAATATAACAAGAAGTATGAACCTAGACATTCAGTCTACTGGCACAAAGAGTAAAACTGAAGCCTAAAGCCATAGACAAACACTTTTTGGCTAAATTACAGTGTTCCAGGAAAATTGGCAGATTTCAAAAACTAGACTACCCTTATACATAAATAAATAGTTAATGCTACCAATAATTTTGTGGCAGAACAGACTGTTGAGGATTTATTATTCTCACATTCTAAAGGAGAGAGGTATTAACTTGAAAAATAAGAAAATTATGTTTATTAAGGTCTATTTGAGTGTTCATCTTTTTACATTCTTTAAAATAAGTGGCTGAATATTGTGCAGAGAGGAGATGCTCTTGGGGAGGAGCATTATTTCCCTACCAAGTGTTCTACTTGTAATTTAGATGGTACTGTCTGCACCAACTAAGTTATAGACCAGAAACATTAACCTCTCATAAAATGACAACATTTATTTTCTAATAAACTTGCCTTCGTTTCCAACTATGTCATCATATTTGTTAAAAAAAAAAGAAAAGATTTTTCTGAACTAGAAGCTAGTTAATCTGTGAAATTACAAAAGATAAACTACAATAGCTAGTAACAGGTATTAATATATTATTTCACTGCTAAAAGATAAATGTGCATATTTACAAGTTTTTTTTAAAAAACAATTTTAGGTATTTTGAAGGCTGTATAGCTTGAAGAAAATTTGTTATAAAATTGTATATTATAAAATAATTCATTTTCATAAAATTCCTACTTAAATACTTGAATAATTATGAATTTGAAAAGTTTACAATGCTATTATTATATGAATGCTGCTTTCATTACATGGGTATAGTATACAATGGGTGTTATTGCAAACGTGCTATGCACTTAAACATTGAGTGAAAACATCATCTCAACTGTTTATAAATATAAATGGCATTCAAATACCTATATATTTATACACTCTATAGTCAGCACCTATGCTTAAAGCTACTGAATTGCTGTTGCTAAGCATTTATCTCTATTTTTGAAATTAATTTCCTTTGCAAAGGAGAAATGTAGATCTCACTTGGAGAAAATCTATGCCTTTGGGGCTTTTTATAATGAATGGCTTGACTTTTTTGTGAAAGTTCTTGTACCATTTTGAGAAACGGATATACACTTGGATGGTTACCAGCAGTTTGCTTTGCTGTAATTTCTAAAAAACAGCTTTTTGTGTTTCTGAGAGTAATTGATTTTTAAAAATAGTACTCCCATAGCTGTAGGGCTTATTTTATGTTATTTTTCTCTTTGCTTTTTAAAACATGCTTATTTAACTTTTGCAGCAGTAAACATGAATTATACAGTGGTATTTTTGTTTTTATTTTTAATTTTTTTGGAGGCAGAGTCTTGTTCTGTCACCAAGGATGGAGTACAATGGCCCAATCGTAGCTCACATAGCTCAAGTTTTCATAATAAATTCCTTTTTAATGGATTAAGAAAAATGTCAAAGGCAAGTATTCTCACATATAATAAAATCAAAGGATACTGTGATACTGAATCATAGAGAATATTTTTTTAAAAGGCTAACGAGTTCAACAGAGAAAACTTTGGCAGTTAATGAAAATATTTATAGACTCATATGCCATATAAAATATGTGAATAATTTTAAAAATATATATTTAAAAATCAAAAACGGATGAGTGATACATTATAAAAATGAAATAACCTTATTAGTATTAGAATATAATGAAATGATGTTTCCTCCTTGTTTGACTTTAAATAATAAATATTCAGTGTAGACAGGACTCCATGAAAATCAGCAGTCTTACACATATAGCTATATTGATTCCACAATTCTAGAAAATTAATTGGCAGTATACATCAAAAGACATTAAAGTAAACATGTATTTTATATCAATAATATCCATTTTGTGAATCTAAAAAATAACAGTAAGCAACAGTTGAAAGAAAATAAATTTATTATCAATTATTTATATTAACTAATTTGAACACAAACTGAATGGTAAACATTAGGAAAACCTCTGATCAACGTATAATATAATATAAAATGATAAAAATATAGTCTTAAAAAATGTTATGTTTTATAACTGAAATGAAATAATTTTAAATCATCATTATAAAAAAAGGATATTACTGTTCTGTAACAGCTTATCCAAGAGATTCCAAGTTTAGAAACCTATTTATTTATATAATTTAAAAAATGTTAAAGGTATTGGCAGAGGATTGTTTGGCAGTTGTGGAGATTATGTTTCATTTTAATTGTCAGTATTTGCTCATTAGTGTTTTCTATTTGTTTACAGTTAAACAATATCTATCTGTTTAAATTTGGTTAGCAAATAAAACACAGTAAATTGTTATAAACTAATTAACAAAACGTAGTGTTTACATTTCATAAGAGTTGAAGAAGAAGAAAGAAACATGAAAAGTGGCTTAATGGTCAGAGACAGTTTTATTTTAAACAATAAACCTGAGAAGGACTTTTGCCAAGTTAAGTCAGGAACACTCTCTCTGAAAGACTAAGATTATTTATGGGTTCAGGTGAGAGAGCTTATCACACTTTGTCTGGTTTATCTGGGAGGGAGAGTTTTTGTGTCTGTTTCTGCACATCTTCCTGCACCTGCAAGCATATCCCCACCCCAAGTCTATTTTTTGCTTTCCTATCTTATTGAACCTAAAAGGAAAGGAATGTGCTTACTAGGGCCCACTGTTTTACTGGGACCCATTTTTTCAGTCTAGAGATCAGTGTTTACCCAAGAGACGCCCCCCTTGGAGCTTTCTTATCTGTGTTTCACTGTCTGCTCTTTTTGGCTGCTTGTTGTTAGAAGAGAAGTAATTTCCTTGAAATGCATCTGGGACTTAAAATGGCAGTGTTTGTGCAAGATGACGGTGCTCCTGCTCTGTCACATATTACACTTCATACAAAATTAAATAGTTTCACTGCTTCACTTAAATCAGTTGTAGCATGCACAAAAGGTAGAGCTTTTAACTTGCAAAGAAACCTTAAAAATATTTCAAATTAAACACAAGTTCACATCTAATCCTTCTGAATGTTGCAGACAAGTTCTTTTTAGTATCTTAGCAATGCTATTTTATTTATTCTTACAAGATATTACTATAAATATTTTGGCATACTTTTTGAGCTTCTAATATTAATAAGTTTAATTTCACTAATTTTATACTTTTATTGAAATGATCTTTTAAATACTGTTGGCTAATTCAGTCTTTATTAGTTATTACGGAATGAAACCTTCTTCAGAGTTCCCTAGAAAATTCTTAAGGAATATGAGCATTTGTTAAAAAAAGTTGTTGCTCTATGTTCTAATTATTGTAAAGAATGAGTAAAATATTTGTGAACACTGAATTTAACTTGAAAAGACAAATATAATTAAAATTTTCTTATGAGACTCTGATAATGATAGTTTATGTCAAATCTAATTCTTGAGAGATATTTATAGATGCAGAGAATGTGACTTGTACACCTGCCATTATCGACTCTCCATGCTAAGGTGCCATATATTTCTGTCATAATATTTGTTAAAACTATAGGTAGCGTTTATGTTAAAACTTAATAGATTTGAAAAGAGAATTCAATAAACAGTTCTCCTCTAGGGCTTTAATTATTAATGTCTCCACTTCGATTTTTTTGTTTGTTTTTTGATACAAAGTCTGTCACCCAGGCTGGAGTGCAGTCGCTCCATCTCGGCTCACTGCAGCCTCCACCTCCCGGGTTCAAGTGATTCTCCTACCTAAGCCTCCCATGTAGCTGGGACTACAGGCACTCTCACCACCACACCTCAGCTATTTTTTAAATTATTTTGTAGAAACGAGGGTTTTGCCATGTTGTCCAGGCTGGACTTCAACTCCTGACCTCAACCATTCCTCCCGCCTAGACCTCCCAAAGTGCTGTGATTAGAGGCATGAGCCACTGCGCCCAGACTAAACATTCTTTTATAGTTAATATCTGTAATAAACATTGATGAATTTCAATATATGTATGTTATTTGAGCAAAAGGTAAAATTAGGCCTTTTCAAATTTAATGAAATGCATGTTAGATGTGACTAAAAGCACTAATGGTTATAGAATATTTGTATATAAAATAATTACATTTATATCTGGTAGATGAAAGTTAGAAGTGAAAGCTTGCTCTCATAGAAAGTTCACGGTTCTTTGCATAATAATTCTGATTTTAGTTATCAAAAGTATAGCACTGAAGCCAGAGTGATGAGTGCTAAATAAAAAAAAGTAAGAAAAATTATAACTTGAAAGGTAGGAGAAATGAAAACAATATATATATATATATATATATGTATAGTTTCATATATAATTAAATCTATACATATAAGATATATATATTTTATAAATAGTTTATATATAAAGTTTATATATATAGTTTATGTATATAGTTTATATATATAAATATACCTTATATATATATTTATATGTATTTATATATCTATAAATAAATATGTTTATATATATAGATATATATAAATATATATAAATTTATATATATGAACTATGTATCTTTTATATAAACTATCTTTTATATAAACTATATATAAAATATATATTGTTTCATATATAATTAAAAGTATACATATTTTATATATATAGTTTTTCTTATATATATTTATTTTAGATATGTATTTTATATATATAGTGTTCATTATATATGAAACAAATATATATATAATATATATAGTTTTCACTTTTCCTACTTTCAAGTCATATATATATAAACTATATATATCATATATGTATAAACTATATGATATATATATAAACTATATATATATCATATATAAACCATTTAATTGATATATATATAGTTTATATAGTTTATGTAAACTATATAAACTATATGGTTTATATATATATAATATATATTATATATATGTTATATATATAATAGATATATATAAAAAATAAACTTAGATGGAATCTCAACTTCCTAAAGGTAATGAAAAATAAAGTAATCAAAAGTTGTATATTATTTATAATTCATTACTATTTAGATTTAAAATTCTATTCTGAAATCAGCTGAGTTTTAACATTACTGAAATATCAACCAAAATCTAGTTTTCACATAAACCTACAACTCCAAATGTTCGGTGTTTTCATCTCATGTTTTAGTCTTTTGGGAGTATTGATGCTCTACAGCAGTAGAAGACAAGTGCAGTGTTACATACTCCAAGCCATTATCAAGCCAAGTCACTATTTAATCATTATTTCAAAGAAAGTTGAGATATTTCTGTTCTCTGGTTTTTCAGTGAGTAATTGTTATGACTCTTTTTTTTTTTTCTTTTTTCTTTTTTCTTTAAGCATGGATTATACAATAAGTTAAATGAATTTATTTCTTCTCGTTGATCAAATTTAGAAAATATCTTAACATTTCTTATAAATATTGCCTAATGTCAATATTGAGAATCCACTTTTAGGAATTTAGCTATAGTTGAAACCAAAAATTCTGATCTACAGTAAAACTTAAACATCTCATGTTATTTTATGTATACATATATTTTAAACATAATGTAGGATTGCATGACCCAATTGTTCATTTCCAATATAACATATTTCTTAATACATATAAACATAGAGAAGTTATCATTTCAGGGTATCTTATTTAACAAATTTTAAATTATGTTTATAAAATAATATCTACCTTTTACTCACTTAATTTATATGCATAGTTTAAAAATATTTGTATGGTATTTAATATCAATTTTTAACATTTCTATTTTCATTTAATCTTAGAATTATTTTTGTGAATAATGGTAATCTCTACATTTTAGGTTTGATCACAGTGTACAAAGTAGATTCTCCTGTTGTCCTTATATAAATTATACAAGTAGCAAAACATAAATAGCTCTCATATATTGCTTTGATATAAGCATGTTACAATAATAATCTATTGATATTAATAGTCCTATACCTTGTCCCTATGCTTAAGTTAACTTTGAGAAAGTATTAGTGACATCAGTAAATTAGATATAATCCCATTAGGCTTAGATTTGGTGTGATACATTAGAAGAATATATCCTCAAAGGAGAAAGAATATTTGGTTTAGTTCTGGGTCCTAGTAGGAATATTTAGTTTAGTTCTGTGTCCTAGTGTAAAATAATTTAAACTTTGCTTTAATCTCTCATTTCCTAAAGTGAGTGTTACAGGACAGATACCAAATACGACCCAATTGCTTTTATTTACCAATCTCAGGGCAGTTCTAAAATATTACACCCTAGCATGTTGCATTAGAAGTGGCAAACAGGATTCAACTACTAAAGAATATTCATAGAATCCAAACTGGCAATCCATACACATTTACAGATTAGTGCAAGAAAAAGATACAATATAACAAACAGACACCTTTAAGTAAAGATATGTGTAAGAGCATGCCTCACAAGAAGGGTCTAGAGAGGCCAAGTTGAAATGTCTTTCCTCTCAGTTTAGGAGACATATAAGATTCCTTATCTCAGATTAGGAGATATACGCAGGACACTTTAGAGCCAGGAAACCCAAATAACTCTGTTGATCATGTCGGTACATCTTTGTTACATAACCATGCTTCTAGCAGTCTCACAAAAAACGCATGTAAATCACCAGTTTCAGTGTTATCAGTAAACCAGGTGACTAGTGTCCATAAACAGCCTTAAAATTTCTTAGAGTAAGTTTCATGCCTTGACCCATGGTCAGTTCTCTGAGGGTACATATATATATTTTTTAATTTCAGTAAAACAGCTTAGATGAACTCCAGGCCTGCTTCAGTTATTTCTCACAAGGCATATGGCCTCATTACACAACTGACACTAAGCTGAAAAATCAAAATATTGAAAGCATTAGTCATAGTTGTCACAACTGTGTGTGAAAAACATGAGGAAAGTAAAATTACAGTTGAAAAGAATTTGGATCATTATTTCTGTTATTAACTTTTATAAAATTATTTATTGCCTCTTACATGTTAGTATAAAAGACTCTCACAATTTTTAAATTTTAAAACTTTATTAAAATTTAAAAACTACATTTGCAGAAAGTTAAAATAGCTTTTCTGTTTCCAAGTTATCTAAATACATTAATCTAACTTGTTTATTAGGAGTATGAGCTAACAACTGACCATCAAAAGATGTGAGGCAAAAGTTTATAGAACTCTGGATAGACTAAATTGTGTCCTCTTGACAGTCTTATGTTGA
>NW_016107376.1:12280211-12317579 GCF_001604975.1 Cebus imitator
ATCATTCTTAGTTAAGAGTGAATACTAGAAATAGAAATAGAAATAGAAATATCCATTTACTATTGGTATTACAAATAAAAACGTCCATGGTAAGATATATTAGTGTGTTGATTGAGCCTAAGTATTAAGTGTAGCATCATTATAGAGTGAGAATAAAGTATAACTAAAGTTTTCCTGCCTCCACAAATGCTACATCCAAATGATAATATTTACCTTTAAAATAACAATATATATTCATATGAAAACAATTAATATCCATCCTTAACCTAGCAGTTTGTGGCATTATTTTATAAATTTAAAATTCATGAATTCCTTTGAACAAGGGTTTTGCATAAAAAGGCGATTAGAAAGCTAAAAATACACCAGAGGTAGAAAATATTTGGAGAAGAAATCTGAACATAAGAAATTTGTCAAACAAAAAGGAACTTTAAAAAGGTAAGACTGATTTCATTCTTTCTTTGTGTGATTTTTACTCTCTTCCCAATTGGTCAGTGCTCTCAGACTGCCTTTGCCCTTTGAGTCATGCTGTTAAACATACTTTATGCCCAAGTTATGCTTTACCTGGTCATCACCCATCACAATTTTTCTGTCCTGTGTGACATTCCTTTGGGCCTTATTAAACAGCAAGCTGCTTAATCTATAAAACAAATCAAATTATAGTGTTATGTTTACCAACTGTGGTGTTCAAAATTTTTAAAATTATAAACTTCAGGTTTCCTAAATTGAATGATGTAAGTTAGTATGGGTTTCTATGAAAAAAAAGATAGAATGAAAGTTTATGGGAAATAAAAGGCTTTCAAATTCTGCCAATTATATAGGTCATTAACAGTAGTCCACAAATAAGTAAATATCATTTTTACAGAAAATATTTTATTTTTTCTTGAGTTATAAATTTACAATTGTAATTTATCTTGTTCAAACTATTTACCAACATATAATAGAAAACCTCAGCTCGAATATATTTAATAATAATACTTTTATATTAAAAATCAACGTTATAAAGAGTAGGCCAATACTTTGATACATACCTATTTCTGAACAGATCCATAGCAAGGGATAGGGCACCAGGCAGAGTACTGAGGGCCCCAGTCCAGGAGCTATCTTCTAGATGGCAATTCTAGGCATATCCTGGGCAATAAGGACACCTGCTGCTTTGAAGAGAAGGAACTGGTTCTGACAGGATTAATTATTTGGTGACTAATGGGCCCTAGGGCCCTGCATAATCAGTAGTGATACCCAGGCAATGCTCACGTGGAACTTGGGTGAGACTCAGAGATGGGCTGGCCTCCGGTGTGACCCAGCTTATTCCCATCTGTGGTGTCTATGGGGAGAGACTCCTGCTTGAGAAACGGAGAAGGAAAAGTAAAGAGGACTTTGTCTTGTTGTTTAGGAACCAGCTCAGCTACAGTACGTAGAACACCAAATGGGCTCCCGGGTCCCTGATTTCAGACCCTGGCTCTTCGATGGTGTTTCTGAACCAAAGCTGAGACTGAGGGGAGCCTACTTCTCTGAAGGGAGAGTTCCAGACTGGCAGCATTCACCACATGCTAACTAACAAGACATTTAGCCTTGAGTTAACATTGGTGGTAGCCAGGCAGTACTCACTGCAGAACTGAGGTGGCAGTTGCCAAGGGAACAGACTCCTCTGTTTGTGGTAAGGGGAGGAAAGAGTAGGAAGGACTTCCTCTTATTGCTCAAGTGCCAGGTAAGCCACAGAAGAGAAGAGCACCAGGTAGATTTCTAAGGTTTTTGACTCCAGGAATCAGAATATCTGGATCTGCCTGGGCCAGGGTGGGACTTGCTACCCTGAAGGGAAGGACACAAGCCTGGCTGGCTTTTCCACCTGCTGATTGTAAAGTGCTAGGGCCTTGAGTGAACATAGGTGGTAACCTAAAAGTAGTTATCTTGGGCCTTGGGAAAGACCCAGTATCATGCTGGCTTCAGGTCTGACCTAATGTAATCTCTGTGGTAGTGGCAACAGGGGTACTTGTGTCACCCTTTCCCCAGCTCCAGGCAACTCAGCACAGAGATATAAACTCTGTTTGTTTGGTTGAAAGTAAGGAAAGAGAACCAGATTCTCTGTCAGGTAATCAAGATAATGATTCAAGATCTTATCCAAGACCACCAAAGCAGTACAATTATGAGTCTGTAAGAATGACAGAATTACTGGTCTTAGGGTGCCCCCAGTGCACATATGGCTGCAGAACTAAAGGCTTAGGTTACAAGAATCAAGAGCCTTCAAACACCTGGAAAGCCTTTCCAAGAAAGATGGCTGCAATAAAATGCAGAGTACAGAGACTACAATACTTAGCTCTTCAGCACATACATATCAGCAAACATTCACAAACATCAAGAGCATTCAGAAAATACAACTTCATCAAACAAACTTAAAAAGTCACCAGGGACCACTTCTGGATAGAGAGAGATATATGACTTTCAGCCATAATTCAAAATAATTGTCCTAAGAAAACAAAATGAAATTCAGGAAACAGAGAAGGAACTCAGAATCCTATCAGATAAACTTAACAAAGAGATTGAAATAATTAAAAAGGATGAAGCAAAAAAAAAAAATGCAACTAATATTTTTCAGTAGAAACTGAAAAATACAACTAACATTTTTCAGTAGAATTTATCAGATTCTCTTAACAGCAGAATTGATCAAGTGGAAGAATTACTGTACTTGAAGACAGGCTATTTGGAAACACATAGTTAGAATAGGCAAAATTAAAAAAAAAAAAATGAATCAAGCCTACCAGATCTAGAAAGTAGCCTCAAAAAGGCAACTCCAAGAATTATTGCTCTTAAGGAGGAAGAAGAGACGTGCAGAAAATTTATTTAAAGGGATAATAACAGAGAACTTCGAAAATGTATAAAAATATATCAATATGCAAGTACAAGAAGGTTATAGAAAACTGAGCAGATTTCATACATGTAAGACTACCTCAAGACATTTAACAAATTCCCAATGGTCAAAGATAAAGAAAGCATCCTAAAAATATCAAGTAAAATCTGAGGGATCAGACTGAAGAACTATCTTTAGCATTTCTTGTAGCACGGGCCATAAACACAAGATCTATCCTGCAAGAAATGCTAAAGAGAGTTCTCTAGTCTGAAAAGTTTGTTAATGAGTAATAAGTAATAAGGTGTTTTTGGGGAGTGTATACCTAGCAGTGGGATTGCTGGATCATATGCTATCTCTGCTTTTAATTTTATAAGGAACCTCAAAAATTTTTTATAGTGGTTGTTGTAATTTACATTCCCGTCAACTGGGTATGTGAGTCTCTTTTCTCCAAATCCTTGTCAGCATTTGTCATTGTCTGTCTTCTAGATAAAAGTCATTTAAACAAGGGTGAGATAATATCTCATTTTAGTTTTTATTTGCATTTCTCTGATGATCAATATTCCATCCTTAATTTTTTGGAATAGTTTGGGTAGAGTTGATATTAGTTCTTCTTTAAATATTAGGTAAAATCTAGGTCCTAAGCTTTTTTTTTTTTTGCTAGCATATTCTTATTATGGCTTTGATTTTGTTACTTGGTATTGGTCTTTTCACATTATGTAAATCTTCATGTTTTTGTATGTGATTATTATACACTGTGTGGCTGTTTCAAAATCTCTTGTACCCCATGAATATGTACACTTATTCTGTACTCAACAAATGAACAATTAAAAATATATATAGATGATTATCTGATTTTATGCCAAAAATTTAAGGAAAATTTATCATCACAAAATCAATTATTATTGATGTATTCCATATATACATCAATAATATATACTTTCTCTTGGTGGCCTAGGCTGGAGTGCAGTGGCACAATCTTGGCTCATGGCAACCTCCGCCTCCCAGCTTCTAACAGCTTTTCTGCCTCAGCCTCCCCAGTAGCTGGGATTACAGGTGCATGACACCATGCCCAGCTAATTTTTATATTTTTAGTGGAGGTGGGTTTCACCATGTTGGTCAGGCTGGTCTCGAATTCCTGACCTTAGGTGATATGCCCACCTTAGCCTCCCAAAGTGCTAGGATTACAAGCATAAGCCACCATGTCTGGCCCCATATTCCCCATATTAATTGATTAAAAGAGTAAAATCATGCTATTTTAATGGGTTTTAAAATCATTTTTTAATGTTAAGTACCAATTTGTATTGAAGAATTTCAGAGAACTTTATAAAATTATAAACTAAACACAGATAATAAACTTTTTGAAAATAATTCCCTAAAATTCTTCTGCTCCTTGTGTAAAAAATTTATAGTATTTTTGAAAGCTCTTTAACTGGAGTGTTTTTTTGATGTTTCTATTGCAGCAAATAATCATAAAGTTGGGATGATGTCTCCCTCTCTTGCTTAGGGGTTGCCATATAATGGTGGTTTCCCCAGGATTAGTGTTCCTGTAATGTAAGGCAATCCACTGTGTAGTTTAATTAGCAACAGGCTTTCTGTGCTGCCTGGTGGAAACTGAAGTTCGAGAAAGCAGTGAAAATGTATTAATGCTCTGACTACTGATTTTGCTTTAAGAGTCTTTGATTCAGGACTCTTAAGTCTTCTGTCAGCATCTGTAGTATTGTGGGAAATTACATTGTTAGCTTTCAAGTAGGGTAGCAATCTCACACTCTTCACAATTGCTAACATAAGCATTTTGTTCAATACAGAATATCAGAATTATTTATTTGATGTCATGGATAATGCAATTAAATAGGAAGAAGAAATGAGTGACATTAGCATGAGAAAAAAATCACAGTATCATTAATTGAAGATACCATAATTATCTACTTAGAAATTAACAAATTAAAGCAAACTATTTTGAATAAGCAAAAATAAATATATAATAAGCAACAAATACTATAATAATCCTAGGAATGAACCTAACAAACTTGTCTAGGTGCTCTGTAAAGTAGCTGAAAACTCTATTAAAAAGCAAAAAAGAATCTGAATACAAATGCCACGAATTATGTAACTTACAATTGTAAATACTTCAGTTCATATTTAAAAATCATATATATTTAATACCATTATAATTTAAAATTTGCAGAATTTGCTTAAGAATACAACAAACTTACTCTAAAATCTGTGTGGTAAAATGAAAACTCATGAATAAAATATAATATTTTAAAAAGAATATTTTCTACCTGATAAATTAGTAAAATTTTACAGTGAGAATGAATAGTAGGTGATAGTGCATATACGTGCTCATTTATAAAGGATGTGTTCTAAAGGTAGTACTGGAAATTAATAAGGAAATAATTTTTTTCAAGGTGAACTCAAATTGGTTGCAGACCTAAATGTGAAACAGAGTCAAAATTTAATATTAAAAGTATAAATTTGTAGAAAATATGCTGATTTGAGAATGAAAAATAATTTCTAAATAGGAAGGATGCCCTCTTTCACCCCTTTTGTTCAAGATAGTACTGGAAGTTCTAGACAGAGCAATCAGACAAGAGAAAGAAATTAAGGACGCTCAAATCAGTAAAGAGGAAGTGAAACTGTTATTGTTCGATGACGATAGGACCTAGAAAACCCTAAGGAGTCACGCAAAAGCCTCTAGATATAATAAATTAATTCAGTAAAGTTTCAGGATACAAAATCAAGGTATACAAATCAGTAACATGGCTGTATGTCAATAGCGACCAAGCTGAGAATCAAATCAAGAATCCTTTTAAAACAGCTTAAAAAAAATAGAATGCTTAAATATATACCTAACATAGGAAGTGAAAGATCTCTACAAGGACAGCTGCAAAACACTGATGAAAAAAATGTTAGATGACACAAACAAATGAAAACACATTCCATGTTCATGGATGGGTAGAATCAAAATAGTAGAAATGACCATACTGCCAAAGCAATCTACAAATTCACTGCAATTCCCATCAAAATTCCATTATAATTCTTTACAGAACCAGAAAAAGCAATTCTAAAATTCATATGGAACCAAAAGAGAGTCCACATAACCAAAGCAAAAATAACAAATCTGGAGTCATCACATTACATTGTCTGACTTCAAACTATACTATAAAGCTATACACACCAAGCAGCATGATAGTGGTATAAAAACAAGCATATAGACCAATAGAACAAAATAGACAACCCAGAAATAAACCCAACTAATCTTCAATAAGGCAAACAAAAATATAAAGTGAGGAAAGATACTGTATTCAACAAATGGTGCTGGGATAATTGTTAAGCAACGTGTAGAAGAATGAAACTGAATCCTCATCTTTCACCTTATAAGAAAACCAACTCAAGATGGATCAAACACTTAAATCTGAGATCTGAAACTATCTAAATTTTGGAAGACAACATCAGAAAAAACCCTTCTAGACATTGACTTCAGCAAAGATTTAATGACCAAGAACCCCAAAGCAAATGCAACAAAAACAAAGATAAATTGATGTTACTTAAACAAAAAACCTTCTACACAGCAAAAAGAATAATCAGCAAACAACCAACCACAGAGAGAAAATATTTGCACACTCTGCATCCGACAAAAGACTAATATTCAGACTCTACAAGAAACTGGAACAAATCATGAAGAGAAAACCAAATAATACCCTCAAAAAGTAGGCTAAGGACATGAATAAACAATTCTTGAAAGAAGATATATAAATGTCCAAAAGCATATGAAAAAATACTAATCCCTAAATTTTAGGAAAATGAAAATCAAAGCCACAGCGTGATACTACCTTACTTCTGAAAGAATGGAAGTAATTTTAAAAAAAAAAATCTAAAAAAAAATAGATGGTGTAAATGTGGCATAAAGGGAAAGCTTTTACACTGCTGGTAGGGATGTAAACCAGTACAACCCCTATGGAAAACAGTATGGAGAGTCCTTAAAGAACTAAAAAGTAGAATTATCATTTGATCCAGCAATCCCACTCCTGAGTATCTACCTGGAGGAAAATAAGTTATTATATGAAAAAGACACTTGCTTGTGCATATTTATAGCAGCACAATCTGCGATTGCAAAATCATGGAACCAACCCATATGCCCATCAATTAGTTGATAAAGACTAATACCATTGATTACTACTCAGGCATAAAAAGGAACAGAATAATGGTATTCATAACAACCATGATAATGTTGAAGACCATTATTCTAAGTGATGTAACTCAGGAATAGAAAACCAAACATCATATATTCTCAATTATAAGTGAGAGCTAAGCAATGAGGATGCAAAACATAAGAATGATATAATGACCTATGGGGACTGGGGGTGAAGGGTCAGAGGTTGGTGATGGCTAAAATACTACACATTGGCTACAGTGTACACTGCTTGGGTGTTGGGTGCACCAAAATCTCCGAAGCCATCACCAAAGAGCTTACCCATGTAACCACACCTTGTTTTCCAGAAAAACTATTGAAGTAAAAAAAAAATTTTTTTTAAGCTTATGTAATTAGAAACTTGGCTCTGAGAAGAAATTTAAGCATTTTTTGTCTCTTGTTCTATTAAAAATAGATTGTCAAATTTTCTTTCTCAGGTACCCCTGCCCTGAATTTACCTGAGCCAGGAAGCAACTGTTAATCCATACCATTTTCTGACGGCTCTTTCTTTGGCCAGGATTCGGAACCACAGTTTCCACAGGGGCTGTGACAGGAAGCCCTTGGTTGGGTAGAAAGAGCCCCTTTCTTCTTTCCCCTGACTTTGTTCCCAGGACATGAAGCCAGAAATGACAAGCTGGGATCTCCCACAGGACAATTTTTTCTTCCAAACTCTCACAACTGTGTATCTTTCTGGTCTTTTACAAAGAGAGAAGCTATATGTTTAAACAACTGAACTGATTACATCTTTTCTTTGGTACCCCTCTAAAACCTATGTAACTTAATAATTCTGGAAAGTATTTCCTATCTCCGCAACTTCAGAAATAGAGTCGCTTGTATATTTTAGACAGATTTAAAAAATGAAAAATAAACCCCTTATGTAATATTTACTTTTTTTAGCTTTGTGTAATTAAAGCTATACCACCAAAATGCCAGAGCACATGAACACATAGCAAAACGTAGCCTGATTCAACCAATTACCTCTTAAACAAGGCTCAGCTTTCTCTCCTGAACAGGCAGAAAACCTAGTTTCAGTTCTCTTTTATTGAATTTTACTCCAAGTCTGCAAAAATATCCAGTCATGTACAGTTGTCTACATTATATCTCCTATCCTCCAAATCATTATTTTTTTCATTTTTGGAAATAATATGAAGCCTATTTCCAATATTTTTGGAGGCTTATTACAAGTAAAAATCCATGCCATGTCTTGAGTGTGAAAAAGAAGTTCTTTTTTTCAAAGAGTTTATAGCCTTTTAAAGTATCTCTTTATTGTTTTATCATAGCATTATTTACTGTAACATTTAGCAATGTAAAATTAAAAGTGTATATATTTACAGATATTTTGTAAATGTTTCAACTTTTCCCAAATAGCTTATTCCTTTTTCTTTTATGCCCTAAATCGGTAACTTTCAACGCTTTTTCTATGAAAAATTTTTGTAATCATGTGAAAGTTTATAAGCAGTTGTTAATCAGCCTTTTTAAATGTGTCATCAATCTGATTTTATTTTTGTCTAGAGCTAGTATTGCAGAAGTTTCTTGCTTTTTAGCGGGGTTTGGGATTTTTGTGCTTACAATGACACTTTAATTTCCAAAAAGTCCTTCCAGCTTTAGTTTCCTGTTGGTATAATCCAGCCCCTCTTTTCCTCCCTGAATACCAATGACCATATAATGCATAAAATAATTTATTTCAAAGGCTTTATGAATTTTGTATTCCTTTTTTTCTACCTGTATGTAACAAATCAGTGTCATCAGGCATTTGTATTCTGACAGATAATCTGTTTTCTGAATTGTGTTTGAGTTCATAGTTTACAAAATATGTTCTGCAACCCAAGCACTAGGCAAATTTGTTTATTTTATACCAAAACAAAACAAAACAAAACCAAAAACTCATTCTGCTCGTAGTAACTCAATGTTGCCAACCAAAAATTGATTGTTTTTATAGATTCTCTCTTAGTAATATGTTATTACCCAGTATGCCTTAAATTATCCTTAAATGCATTGAGGTTTTATAGAATATAATTGTTGCCAATTAAAAAGATAACATTCTGGATATGCATAAATAAGGAAAAGAAATGGCACTCAATTTATTGCACATGGAAATACGTTCAGCTAATGTAGAGACTTCATTCTACCTTTTGCATATAAATAACATTGCACTGCATTGTATAGTTGTTACCAACAACTCTTGGGCTTCAAACAAGTCATCTTGATGTATATTTGTATCCAAATTATTCTGTTCAGACGAGACCATGATTCAGTGGCCTCATTTTTTACCCAGCTTATGGATTCCACAGCTCACAGCTTGACTGGTTCTTATGCTTAGAAGAGTTTGCTTTTTTTCTGGTGGCTTAGCAACTCATTGATGCGGTTGTTGGCTTGATTTTTATGATCTGCTTAAATATAAAAATTTCAGCTTGTACTGGAGCTTTAAATGCAAGCACGAGAATGGAGTATTTACTTAACCTTAAATTTCTGGTGACCTATATTTTACATCTTTCTGTAAAACACCATTTTAAAAATATAAATTTTACCCTGAATAGACAGATTAGAGCAGAAATATCAACACTTAATACTTTAACCAAATGATCAGAAGTAACATATAAATTGTAATCACTAAGAAAATAATATGCATTAGTATATAGCTTGCAGGATTTAAAAGCAATAAAATATAAGGACAACAATAGAGGAATTTCAAATTCCAATATTATACTTTGTATTTTAATGTCATAACTATAAATACTGCAAATACATCATAGGGAACTTTATCATCCCTGAATAGTTTTCCATTTTGATGGAGGATAAACCATGAAAAGAAGATTATATAATCAAGGTAGATGATTATTCAGAAACCAGGCTCAACAAGGGATGTATTCAAACCTTTCACTGAATTTCCTTGCTGCTTTCTATTTCGCTGAAGCAATTCAGTTCACTGAGTGTCATTAAGTAAAATGGAACACAAAAGTCAGAGCAATTACAAGGGAACTGTTGAGGAGATTCAAATTCATCCTAAAATGAGACCCTGGTCCTGATGTTAACTATATATTAGTTTAATGTTTCTAATTTAGCAACTGTCCCTCAGCAAACACAAAATATGTAATCAAATGCTTTGCCCTTAGGTTTCAGCACAACTTTCGACAATCACTTTTCCTCATCTGTGTTGACCTAAAGGGACCTTAACAATGTACATTGAAGTCCAGGGCCACCTGGAGTTTAATCACATAGGTTTTAAGCAACTATTATGTGAGTCTAGCATCCAATCTTAGTAAATCAGCAGTTTCCTCTTAAGACTGTACTCCAAGTGTCATGATTAATCCTGAAGTCTGGGTGTCTATTTCATTTCTCCACATGGGCTCCTATTAAACCAGTTATTGGTATGTGTCTAAGCGTAATGTGTGTACATTTATAAACAGTAAATTGTTCTCAGCAGCTATGAACAGGTAGTAAGAAATTCAAAGGATAGGGCTACCGGGATATTAGCCTTTAATGGAACTTCAAAGACAATTGCTATTCAAATTAACTAGAAGAACCAAAGAGAATTCTCATCCCTTCATCTTAGCATTGGTCAACACTGCTAAGGTCATTCAGAAATATTCATTGTTCAGAATGCTTTAATCTTTATACTAATCATTGTAATTGCTTAGATTTCTGCTTCTAAACCTGGCTGTCTATAATTTTGCTTGTTTGTTGTAGATTGCATTGCGAAATACAAATTCTTGATCTTTATCTCCAGAGGTTCTGCTTCAATTTTAGAAAACATCAGCATAAAATATCATGCAAAAAAGATACAAGGGTTTTAATGCATTTTTAATTTTAGAGACTTAAATTACAAAAGGCCTAATTTTTAAATATGACTTACTCTCTTAGCAGACATTCCCCATCTGTTAACCTCAAAAGTATATATGCATCCTTCAATTACTGGGCCAAATATCTCTTTTTCTTCTTTTCTAATAATAGTTCCCAAAAGTTTAATGTCAGACTTAGGTTTTATATGCATGTTTGTTTTCATTTATCTGGTGCATAATGGCTTTATGATTATCATGTTTTAATATGCCACAATTATATCTGTATCTATCTTAGAAAAAGAATACAGGAGGGATTCTGCCTTTTTTTTTTTTTTGAGATGGAGTTTCGCTCTTGTTGCCCAGGCTGGAGTGCAATGGCGCGATCTCGGCTCATCGCAACCTCCGCCTCCTGGGTTCAGGCAATTCTCCTGCCTCAGCCTCCTGAGTAGCTGGGATTACAGGCACGCGCCACCATGCCCACCTGATTTTTTGTATTTTTAGTAGAGACGGGGTTTCACTATGTTGACCAGGATGGTCTCGATCTCTTGACCTCGTGATCCACCCGCCTCGGCCTCCCAAAGTGCTGGGATTACAGGCATGAGCCACCGCGCCCAGCCTCTGGCTTTTTATATACTATTTATATATAAGAATTCAATGTTATGCTTGATAACTTTGGAATGAGTTGGTGAATGAGGGCAAGGAAACATCTGCTCACTCTGAAAAACTATTCCAGAAATCCCCTAGATACATATAACACAACTGTAGATAAATAATACCGATTCTATACTTTGAATAATACATAATAGGCAGTGCACTATACTCAATGAGAGCAGGCAGATATGCAAATGAAAGATGTCAAGTTACTATTTTTACCTTTGGTTGCATGGAAAGACAAGTAGTCATTCATGAACATAGTAACCCTCACCATTGATCTCTATGACTCAAAGTCCCCCTGACTACAATAGCCAAAATTCCATTACTAAATTTATTTTCATATTGTTTCTATAGGTTAAATGCTTCCATCTGACCCTTCTGAAATTCTGTGAGGCTTTTTCAAAGGTAATATCTCATGTCAACCTCAACATATAAAGAACAGACACCACTGAGATTCTCAAAGGATATGGTATGCCCTTCACCAGTGGTTTTTGACTCTTTTGATAAGAGGAGTGTACTCTATAATATTCTAAAGAATGCGGTCTAGGGTTTATTCCCTCACCTTATAAGATCAAACCATTCTAATGCCTTAGTCTTTCTTTCTAAGCCTTCTCACCCCTTAATAGGCATACTGCAAAGGCAGTACCAGAATCTTTACTTCATAAACTAATGACTCTCTTCATTTACAAGCCACAAGATAGTATTTTCAGCAAAGATTACTATTGTCTCTAGAAATCCCTGAGAATATATTGAAATACTAGTGATGGAAGAGAGCTTCTATGTCAATAAAACAACTCCTAGCCAGCTTCCCATGAGTAGTCCAAAAAAAATTGGTGATTAACTTCAAACATATTCACAAGTTTATGCTGAAACATATTAGCCAAGCTTTGCATTACTTCAACATATAAAAGTACAAAATATATCTATATTGAGACCTGACTCTTGAAAATTTTGGAAAGCGATGACAGCTATTGAGGAAACAGAGAAATCAATGGCATAAAATAAATAAACTTACATGTTCTTTACACTATATATGAATGTTTTGCATCTCATAAGATGATATTCTGAATTACAGAGACAAAAATTGACTCCAAGAAATGATATTAGAAAAACCATTCATGTATCTAATGACATCTGTTTAGTATATCCAATTGGAAAAAAATAAATCTATATCTTACACTATATACCAAAAATTCCAAATATATTAGAAATTTATATGTAAAAAATAAAATTATACAATTAGTAAAGATAACATTAAGAAAAAAATTCTAAATAAGATTAAATTCTAGACTCATTAAACAAATGAAAGACCTGAAACTGTAATTGTACTAGAAAAAAAAATAAAGAAAACAAAGGCAACAGAAGCAAAAATAGACAAACTGGACTGTATTAAACTAAAAATTCTGCCCAGAAAAGAAAGCAAAAGAATGTAAAGACACCTCACATTCTGTGAGAAAATATTTGCAAACCATACCTTTGATAAAGAGTTAATACACAAAACATACAAATAAGTCAACTCAGTAACAAGCTCCAGCAATCCCACTACTGGGTATGTACCCAAAGGAGAGCGAATTATTATATCAAAAAATAACTGCAGCACTAGTCACAATATCAAAGATATAGAATTAATCAAAGTGTCCATTAATAGGTGATGAGATAAAGAAAATATGTCCACCAATGGAAGATTAGATAAAGGAAAAAATACATACAATAGAATATTATTTAGCCATAAAAAAGAATGAAATCAGATCTTTTGCAGAAACATGGATGAAACTAGATGTCATTCTCCTACATGAAACAATTCAAAAATCAGAAAGTCAAATATCTCAAGTTCTCACTCATAAGAGAGAATGGGCTGGGTGTGGTGGTTCATGCCTGTTATCCCAGCACTTTGAGAGGCCAATGCAGGTGGATGGCCTCAGCTCAGGAGTTTGAGACCAGCCTGGGAAACAAGGTGAAAAACTGTTTCTTCTAAAATATAAAAAATTAGCTGGTTGTGGTGGTGTGCACTAGTAATCCCAGCCACTTTGGGGACTGAGACAGAAGAATTACTTCAACCCAGGAGGTGGAGGTGGCAGTAAGCTGGGATCACACAGTTGCACTCCTGTCTGGGTGACAGAGCAAGATTCCACCGAGAGAGAGATAATATAGGTAAATGGACATGGACATAGATGAGGAATCATAGATATTGGAGACTCAGAAGAGTGGGAGAATGGAAGAGGAGTGAAGAATAAGAAATTACTTAGTAGATGAAATGTAAATTATTTGGGTGACGGTTGCACTAAAAGCCCAGACTTTACCGCTAAGCTCTATACATTCATGTAAACAAAACTGAACTTGTACTCCTTAAATTTATACAAATTAAAATAGTCAAAAGATATGTACAGATATTTCTCAAAGGAGGACATACAAATGGCCAACAAATGTATTAATAATGCTAAGTATCACTAATCATCAGGGAAACACAAATTAAAACCATAATGAGAAATTACTCCTCAGCTGTCAGTATGGCCACCATCAAAAAAGCGAAAGATAACAAATTTTGGTGAGGATAGAGGACCAAAAAAAAAGCTTATATTACAGTCATATTACTTCTTTTATTTTTATGAAAATTTTAACCAGTCATTCTGTCTCTTTGCTTACATCCATAGGCACTTGATTTCTTTGCAAACCACTACAAAAATGATTTTATCACCACTGGTGAAAACTTCTTAGGGGCTAAAATGTGTTTATAAGTGACTTTCCTTGAAAAATTCAAAAGCACTATTTTAAAATTCAATAATACAAAAGTACTATTTTAAAATTCAAGATTTTCCCTCTCATTGACGCAACACCTTTTAATGTTATGTCATTTTTGAAATGGCAAAGTTGGTAATCACACAAAGCATACCTCAGTAAACTGACTATACTTAAAAGGGTATTTTACTCTTTTAAATAAATTTGGCTGGCAAAATCAATACATTTTGCAGGGATATCAGTGGCTCACCCCTGTAATCCAAGCAGTTTCAGAGGCCAAGGTGGTCAGGAATTTGAGACCAGCTTGGTCTCAAATGGTGAAACCCTGTCTCTACTAAAAAATGCAAAAATTAGCCAGGTATGGCAGCGGGCACCTGTAATCCCAGATACTCCGGAAGCTGAGGCACAAGAATCACTTGAACCCAGGAGGCAGAAGTTGCAGTGAGCAGAGACAGCACCATTGCACTCCTGCCTGGGTGACAAGAGCGAGAATACATCTCAAAAATGAATAAATACATAAATAAAATTAACAATAGATAGAAATCTGTTTTGCAGTACTGAGTAAGAATAATTTCTATTAGCCATGATCTAGATTCTTCAGTTAGGGTTGTTGGTGGTGATGCAATGCTCTATACTGATGCTTTAGTATTTTCCTACGTGTTCTTTCAAGTTATACTGCAATTCCCAGCTTTTTCTTTTAGGTAATTTTCTGACAAAGTTTTTGTGAGTCTGTTTTTATCTTGTCATAAAATACATTTGTAATGTTGATATCTGTTCTAATGCTTATGAGAAAGATCCACTTTAGAATACTTTGTTACACTTTTATTGAGGGGAGAGTGAATATTCTAACTGAAACCACATTTTCCTCACCCAAGGCAACATTGTTCTCTTTCAACTTTATTGCAATTGTGTGTTTGTTGTGTGTGTGTGTTTTCTTTTGTGTATGTGGGGTAATAAAGGCTCTATTGTTCTTGCTGTGGTTGTGGTTTATAGACATTTTGAATGAGAAATTGATATTACTCTAGCTGTAATAAGTATCTTTCTATTTTTTAGAGAAAAGTAATTAAGATAGTGATGAATTAAGAACTCATAACATGCCTGATGTCTCTTACATGTTCTGCTTTCACCCTTTCCCCCCAAATTTTATCAACTTCATGTATACATCCACTTTGCTAATCTTTTTATATTTAATGTTTATTGCCTGTCATTGTGCAATCTTGTTGTCTGTTCCTTCATCATCCCTTCAGAATAAAGGAGATCTATATTTATTTTGCTCATAGTTGTATCCAAAACCACCAGATAGAGAGAGACTGAATAAATATGAATCTAGGCATTAATGAGTGGTGCAAAGAACTGTAGGCTCACCTGATGTATTGAGACGTTAGTTATCCCAAGCGTCATCAAAACCTATTTGCTAAACATAAATTAATGAACATACTTTGGAATAAAGTTAAGAACATATTTCAGTGAATATGTTTTTGCCATCATCTGTTTTCTCACATTAATTTAGCAAACAAAAATATTCTCACTAAGATAGACACTAAGATTACATTTTATCTTGCATAGTTGTGCTGCTTCATTTTCTTTTTCGTTTTTATAAATATACAAAAATGCTGAGATACGAATTCACAAAACTTAGAGACACATTCAAGGTAATCTTAAACATTCTCTCCAGCCTGAATAGAATGTTATACTCTCAATAGATTTTATGGTTTTCAATTTTCCTTCACAAATCCTAAGTAATCTCCATTTCTCAAAGCCTAATGTATTTCAATGTATGCCATCTGTAACTCGATTTCTTTTTCTTCAAAAATGCTGAAGTCTACTTAAATCCTAATATCTTTGCAACTGCTGGAAATCTTTCTTCAATCTTGCTATCATTTTAAGCTCACAATTTCAACCATGTGAGGATAATATGCTGTAGCCAAAATATGCTGTGACTTTTGTTACTGCTGTAATTCAGCTTCAGAATCTGTTTGTCACCCCTTTTGGTTCTGTTTTAATTTAATCAGCAATTCAAAGAAGATGAGAGGCCATAGAAAACACCTTTTAAACTTTAGGTATCTAAAGTCACTATCCACATAGAGCTACTAATATAGCATATCCATTAATTCTTATGTTTTGAGTATAATTAATTAAAGTAACAAATTTAACAATTATGAGGGATAGGAACAACTAAAAATTTCAGATTTCCACTTTCGCATATACAAAGAAACAACATTTACACATAGGTGAAAAATATTTATTTAAAATACAAGTGTGTGTTTCGAATATTTATTTATCCTGATATCAAATTATTTTCACAGTTTTATTATTTAAACATAAGAAGAAAAATGTTTTATCTTGTTTTTCTACTTGGTCCTCTCTGGTAAACTACACTGAAGTGCTCTTAACAAAACATAAATACTTTAAGGGATATTCTAATAAAGAATTGAGTAAAATAGTTATTATAGAAAGTTATGTAAAAAATTGTCATTAGATCTCAATGTGTTAAAGTGTTATTGAAGATTATTTAAACAGAAGTGAATAAAAGCCAAAATTTCCAAGATAAACAGCTGTGTGACATAAATTCTCATTGGCTATTTACAATTTTTGGAACAAAGCAGAGGGTACCTTTAAAATATGTTGCTCCTTGAAAATCAGAATATTCACCTCAAAACTGAGCACTAAGTCATATCAATTGAAATATCACTTGTTAGTAACTGGAAGGGATTTAATATAAACATTTAACAAGAAACTGATGATTCTTAGAACCTCTAATTTTATTAATGTCACTTCGCTTTCTACACTCACATCTATAAAATCAGCCATGTATGAGAAGCTAGTTGCAGTTATAAATTCTGTGTTATAACACTATATTTGGCAACAACACAAACAACTCATATGCAACTCCAGTGGCTTAACAAATCCGCGGTTAACTTTTTTCACATAACAAGATATTTTCTTTAAAGTAGATGGTCCAAAGCTGATGGGAGATTTTTCAGTGTTACAATTATTCCAGCCTTCTACTTTGTTTTTGATCCAACATTCTTTTGAAATGTTGACATTTATTTTTATGGCATGGTTAAGTATTGTTCTTGAAGTTTAAACATTTCATTTTATGTAGATAATATGTAAGATGCCAGAAAGGAAAAAAAATAGTATTTGGCTTTCTTCTCCCAAGGAAATTAAAGTAACAAAATTAGACAACCACATTAACAACCATATCTCAAAAGTCCCCCCAAAAGATCGTCTTACCACTTGCTGACCAGTATTCAGTCACAAGATCACCACCAGGTACAAGAGCTTATTGGTAAATGAAGGGTGAAAGTGAGACTGGATATAGGCTGGTCAAATAACAGTGTTTACAGCAAACAAACAAACAAAAATAGAAAGAAAAACAGTTTTTATCCTGTTATAAAGATATGTTCTCAAATATCAGAAGTGAAATTTAATATGTAGCTATTACATCTATTTTATTCACAATTATAAATGTGTGTGTGTGTGTGTGTGTGTGTGTGTGTGTATATATATAATTGTACTTTACATTCTGGGGTACATGTGCAGATCATGCAGGATTGTTGCATAGGTCCATACATGGCAATGTGGTTTGCAGCCTCCATCCCCCTGTCACCTATATCTGGCATTTCTCCCCATGTTATTCCTCCCCAACCTCCCTACCCTCCCCTGTCCCTCCCCTAGTCTGCCACAACAGACCCCCGTGTGTGATGCTCCCCTCCCTGTGTCCATGTGTTCTCACTGTTCAACACCCACCTATGAGTGAGAATGTGTGGTGTTTGATTTTTTGTTCTTGTGTCAGTTTGCTGAGAATGATCCATGTCCCTACAAAGGACATGAACTCATCGTTTTTTTATGGCTGCATAGTATGCCATGGTGTATATGTGCCACATTTTCCTTGTCCAGTCTATCATCAATGGGCATTTGGGTTGGTTCCAGGTTTTTGCTATTGTAAACAATGCTGCAATAAACATGCATGTGCATGTGTCTTTATAATAGAATGACTTATAATCCTTTGGGTATATACCGAGTAATGGGATTGCTGGGCCAAATGGAATTTCTATTTCTAGATCCTTGAGGAATCACCACACTGTCTTCCACAATGGTTGAACTAATTCACACTCCCACCAACAGTGTAAAAGTGTTCCTATTCTCCACATCCTCTCCAGCATCTGTTGTCTCTCTTAATTATTTTGTTGCTCACGTACATTTGATTTTTCTGGTACTGATTCCCCTGCTATTACTGTGCTTCTCCACATGTAGCATTACACCTTCTGTAGCTTTTGTTTCATAAAGATATATATATATATATATATATTTTTTTTTTTTTTTTTGACACGGAGTCTCACTTTGTCACCCAGGCTGGAGTGCACTGGCTTGATCTCAGCTCACTGCAGCCTCCACCTCCTGAGTTCAAGTGATTCTCCTGCCTCAGCCTCCCAAGCTCCTGGGATTATAGGTGTGTGCCACCATGCCTGGGTAATTTTTGTATTTTTAGTAGAGATGGGGTTTCACTTTGTTAGACAGGATGTTCTCGATCTCCTGACCTTGTGATCTGCCGGCCTCAGCCTCCCAAAGTGCTAGGATTACAGGCATGAGCCACTGTGCCTGGCCATAAAGATAATTTCTAACTAATTTAGTCCATAAATATTGAAGAAGATTATTGATTGTAAATTGTGGCTTTTAGAAATAAAACAAACTTTTCACATTTGAGGCTATTTAATTGAATTATACTTTTGTAAAATATCAAGATGAGTTTTGTTTTTTCTTTTCCCGTATTTTGGGTATTCCTTTGACTACACTTTAATTTCAGCATTTCTGATTAATTTTGATTTATGTATATTTTACAGATTATAGTTGTATCTTGCCTTGCCAACTAGAGTTTTTTTTTTTTTAATTTGTCCATTAAGGAAATTCACTTTTATTGATGTGATTGATAAGTTTAATTTCCACCCCATCATATTATCTTATAATTAAATGTATGCATGTGTGAATATGTAATGTTTTTTGACAAAATGTGTAGTATTATCTATTAAAAATAAATTTATATTTCACAAGGTTTGTATTTTTGCTTCAGTTAGCTTTGCAATTATGCCTTATGACCCTAAGTTCTCTGTTTAGTTTTTAACTAGTTCATCATTTTTAAATGGCACACTTTAACTCTCATCTATTGCCTAATATGAGAAATCAATGAGACTCTTCTCCTTCCTTGTTTTCCTTTCCATCTTCCTTTTCTAGGTTGCATTATTTTGTCAAACAGAGATATTAGTGCATTAGTCTTTCACTCTCATCACCATCTGTTTTTAGTCTGAGGCATATTAATATATTAATGTTTTATGCTCACCTACTGTTCTTTTACTAAGATTTTCTCAGTCCTGTTTTGGTTGAATAAAGATTAACTTGTAGTAAATCCAAGAAATTCTTATAGGTACAGAATTCCCTAAGTTCTTGTATGTTTAAGACTTTTTCATAGCCTTAACATCTGAAGTTTGGGTTCGCTAGCTAGAAAATATTTACGGAAAAATTTTCATTAATTGGGACTTAAAATTGCTGCTCCATTGGTGACTTGCTTTATATGTTGCATTGGAAAAGTCTGATGTCTTTTTAAATATTTTACTCTTGTGCTTTATTTCATGTTTTGTCTGAAAGTTTGATGAATTTTTTTATTTGATCTAATGTATTTTTCTACAGTATATATTGGAGATTATTTTGGAGGGATAATATTCCAAGATGACCTTTGGATCCTTTCAGTGTTTAGATTTCTAAGTTGAGTCCATTTCTGGAAATACTTTTTGTATTATAATTTCAAACATTAGCTTTGTTTCACTGTTTAATTTTTGCTTCCTACTACCCAACACTTTAATTCTTTATCTTATTCCAATCATTCTCTATTTCTGTTTTATCTTTACCCAATACTCCTCATGAAATATCAATGATGTATTTATCTCTTTATAATTTAGTTTTTATTTCTAAGTTAGTCATTATTCTCTTTAATTATATTCTTAGTTTAATAAACTTCTAATAGTTTGTGCTTTGCTCATGTCTTTTTAAAATTTAAAATAATTTTTGTTTCAATGTGCTTTTCATATTCATAAATACTTGCTAGAATTTAAAAGGTTGTCTCATAGAGTTTTTCTACTTTGCAACAGGTTTTGGCAATAAATTTTCTTCAGATGTATATTAATCACATATAATATTTCCAAGAAAGATGTGTAAATATTTTCAATTTCCCATGCACTATAAGAATTTGTGGTGATTCATGATATTTTTAGTTAAATATTATCATTTTTATCAGTGCAGCAAACTACACATTCATTAATAAGTTTTCTTTTTGGTGGTGAAAGGAAGAATTCTATTTCCTGTGATTTTTCTTTTTCTTGTTAGATCCTAAATTTTCTTCCATTTGCACTTTTATTACATTACTGTGGAAATACTAATTGGTGCTCCTCTGATTAGGTGTAAATTTGCCCTAGTATCTAGGCCTTTCAAATACTGTGTCAAATTATACACAATATCCTTCCTGTCAATGTTTTACAACAACAGTTCTACTGACATTTTGGACTGTTTTTTTTTTTCTTTTTTTTCCTGTGGGGGCTTCTCTTGTATTTTGTAGAATGTTTACCAATCTTTCCAGTTTCCACCCACTAGATACCAATAGTAAGCACCTGTCCAATGTGAAAACTAAAAATGCCTCCAGGCATTGCCAAGTGCCCTTTGAAAGGGAAAATGCCTCAAGTTGAGAACCACTGTGTATAAAAATATTTTACGCTTAGGGTTAATTTTTTCTTGAAAACTGAGGTTTATCTAGATTTCCTTTTCTTTCCCCTATAGTTTTTCTTGGACTGACATTGCCTGAAACAAAAATTTGTGATGGAACTGAGTAAAAGAAGTAGTTCACTGGGATTTGATTTTTTTTTATATTTTCTTACTTATTTTGAAGTATGAACGGTCTCTCTTTTCAGGCTGTGTGGAGATTGTACTTAGTATGTAGCTTTATTTACTCTGCTAAAAATTATTCTTCTACAATTGTTAGAGAAAATATTAGAAGACTTGATTGCCATTTCTTCTGAATAAATATAAAAATAAAATTTTATTGTGGAGAAATTTAAAATATAATATTTTAAATTTAAAATAATTATATTTTAAACTTAAAATATAAAAATAAAATATAAAATAAATTTTATATTTATTTTCAAATAAATATAAAAATAAAATTTTATATATAAAATTTTATAGTGGGATATAGTGGAGAAAGCTATATCCCCTGAAAAACTGGTTGTAGTTGATGAATGACTTTGATTTTATAAAGCATAGTTGTTTTAAAAATATATTTTTTGTGGTTTCCCGTATATAAGTCTAGATATTGGAGCTTCATATACAGTATAGTAATAATGACAACTTTATGAGGGTATTACAGTAATAAAAACATAATGCATTTTAATACTGTGGCAGACTAATCTCATAACTGTAAAATTTCTGAAAATAAAATTATTTCTATTGCAAGGTTTCTGGGTTTTCTGGACTCTGAGGAATGGTTGATCATTTAATATAGTATGATTCCTACCAAGTTTCCTATTATCTATCTTGGTTTATATGTAAGATAGTCATCTTTTACAAGAACAGAAAATCAAACAACACATGTTCTCACTCACAGGTGGGTGTTGAACAATGAGAACACATGGACACAGGGAGGGAAGCATCACACACTGGGGTCTTTCAGGGGGAAATAGGGGAGGAACAGCGGGGTTTGGGGAGTTGGTGAGAGATAGCATGGGGAGAAATGCCAGATATAGGTGATGTGGAGGAAGGCAGCAAATCACACTGCCATGTATGTACCTATGCAACACTCCTGCATGTTCTTCACATGTACCCAAAAACCTAAAATGCAATAAAAGAAAAAGAAAAGAAAAAAATAAAAAATAAAAATCATCTTTTTTTAATAGAACAATTTCACAACTTTACAAATTAATTGCTTAAGATTTATAAAGATTTGAGAGTTTTTTCCTTGTTCTCCTAACTCCAATCAGCCATCAAGTGTTTACTGACTACCTGCATATAGGTATTATGTTATGATTAGAAAAGATACTTAAATAATTTGTAGTCCAGGAGTGAAGACAAAAATTAGAACTTAAAAACAAGCCTAAAGCACATTATAATGACTACTATAAGAACACATTTAAATATGTAAATAAGGCATCACATTTTTAAAAAAGAAAATAGATAAATAATAAAAGCAAAAAAGAAAAGTATGTTACAGAATCTGAATATAGATGTCATGAATTAAAAGTTGAATGGAAAATATGAGAACTATCTTGAAAGTGGTAATAATAATGTTAATAGATTTGTATTGATAGAGTTATATATATGCTATTCACATCAGACACAGTAACAAGCATTTAATTATCATAAATATCCTTATGAATAATAGTATAAATATATCCAATTATAGATAAATAGATTTTGTGCATTTCTCAGGTTCACACAAGTAGTAATTGATGGAGTGAAATGTTTAATTCATGGCTTCTGACATCAAAACCCATATTTTGGACAGCCATTCTAATTCATTTGTGTCTTCAATTTGCAAAATAGTTTCACTTACAATCAAAATATGAAGGCATGTGTTATTTACCTTCTGGCTAGAATAATGCTCTTCCAGGAAATACTCTTGTTATTCGCTGTTTGGAGAATAAATAAGATATAATGCTTTGTCTGTCATAAAGTATTTTTTGTTAGAGCAAATATAATTCCTTAAAACCATGGGTTATAGATCCTGGAAAATACAATTTTTATTACCAAATTTTTAAATATTACTAAATTTTTAAAACAGTTTCCATATTTTTGATTTCATATTTCAGAATGTGGCTACTCTATTCACATCCCTATGGAATTATTTTCCTTTTCAATTCAATACCAACAGATATTTGGATTATTAACATTTTGTTTTGCTTAATGATTTTGAAGAAATAAACATTAAGGTAATTTTTGTAATAAAAATATTGAATTATCAGTTAATGTGGTTATTTCAAATTTCTACACAAAGAAGAATGAATGCCACATTTATTCTCATTAAAAGAGACAGTATTTATTATATTTTAATGAAAATTCAGTTTTTAACACAGGATATCAGTAAGATCAACATATTTTTTATATGTAAAAAATATAATGGTTTTTATTTCAATTATTCCTTATAACATTGCACTGAGTTGTACTATTCAATATTAATTACTTAAGTGATATTTCCTGTCACTTTGCTGATCTTGTATTTATATTATTCTACTAGAGAGAAACATCAGTTTACTAACATGCAATATCTAGTTGAATACAAAATGTCTCAGGATGTTATGAGCAATACACAAGTTACCATACTTATTGAATATACAATGTCTATTTATCCATTATCTGGTTGATGCCAAGTTCACTCCAGTTCACAAGTAGTAATTTTTGGATTGAGATTGATGTTGAGTGTGTGTCTGTGTATCTGTACATATTTAACAGTTGATTCTGCCATCCTAAATAGTCACTATTATATTCTGTCAGCTGCGATTTGGCTAACACTATGAAAACAATTGACATTTTACAGTTCAATTCATAGATTGCAGAAAGTGCAGTAAGCCATAATATGAAATAAATCTCATAAATGTATCCCGTGAATTTAGATTTTATGGCATGTATATGAAAAGGAAGTTCATGTATTTGGAAAATAGGCATCACAACCTTGTTTTCAAGTGTGACACTAAGATTTCCTTAATGTTAACTTTAATATAAAATTTGCAGAGGATTTCATACTGCCAAACACATATATTAAATACTCAATGTAATTGCAATTCGCTCCAGAGCTTTTGTAGATAAAATATCGTGACTTAATAAAATGTTTTTAGGGATCAGCAGGAGCTTATATTGTGAAATATAAAGTGAATAACTAGATAAACAAAATTCTTTAACAAGAGTATACAAATTAATTTAGGAAGCATAGATTTTTGAGACTTTTTTATTATTTAAAAATGACAATATGAAAATTGTCATGGTGAAGAATGAAATGCTGTATTAAATTATTTTAGTCCTTTCCAAAGCAAGGGTAGAAGGCATGATGCAAATTGAAAATGGTGACAGATCAAAGCTAAATAACTTGACACAGACACAATACAACTGCAACTTCTGACTAAACAGGTGGCGATGTAACTCTCAGGCACAATCCATTATTGTGCAAAATTGGACACGTTGCCAAGATATTATACTCCAGTGACTTCAATAATGTTACTGTATTAGGCTCCCAAGCCTATTTCAGCATCTTATTGTATAATTTTTAAGATATGTTAGCATTACTTATTTCAATCTTTCAATAAATTAATATTGTATTCATATGTGGAACCGTGTTCTCAGAAATGAGCCATATGAAAATATGGTACAATATATTAAAATTTAAAACATTTAATGTGTTAATTAGAAGTAATATTAATAAACAGAAAATATGTTTATATATAATACAATATAATTTATATACTAATATAATATCTAAAATATATTTATCTGTTAAAGTTGCATATTTAATATATATGAAATATATGTACATATATAATCCATTAAATATTATTTTATATTTAGATATTCTAATACTAAAATGTTAATATTTAGATAATAATATGTAAAATATATTTTAGATACAGAATTATATTTTAGATGTTTACAGTAGGTCAACTTATGCTAAAAGTTCATATATTCAAATTAAGGTAAATGTTACTATAGTAAGTCAAATAATGTTCCTTTCACTTCAAGGTATCCATATTCTATTTTCCAGAACCTGTTATTATATTACCTTAGATGGTAAATGGAACTTTGTAGATATGCTTAAATGAAGAATCTTGCAGTGAGGGAGATTATTCAGGTGGTACAAATATAATTATAAAGGTACTTAGTGCATGCAAGAGGGTGAGTATCAGACAAAGAGATGTGAGCATGATGAGAGGAGGAGAATGAGAGTGAGGGTGAGAAAGAAGAGGAAGAGATTTGGAGATGTTGTGTGGCTGGCTTTGAAGATGATGGAAGGGAGATGGAAGGGGTCATGAACCAAGCAATGCAGGTGGCCTCTAGAAGCTGTAAAAGGCAAGAAAATTGATTCTAACCTACAGCCTCTAGGAGGAATACAGCCCTGCCAACACTTTGATTTTAGACCTGAACTTAGAACAGTAACACTATTTGTATTTTAAACTACGGAATTACGACAGCTATAGGTAAATACAATTATATGCATAAAGGCAGGTTCTTAAAAGTCAAATGGAGTTGTGTAAATTGTTCAAGGTATCGCAATAGGTGATGAAAATAGAATCCATCTACTGTTCCCTTAAGCTTCCATGGATTCTTAAGTTTTAAGAAGTATTCACCCTTGTTTTTCTAAAACCTATATCTTGGAACATACTAAAAAGATAAAAAAAAAGTTCAATAGCAGCGATGTTTTATATTTTCACAGGGTAAGTTTTACACCTTTTTTTTTTTTTTTAAAGCGGATTGATTGTTGTTTTAATGCTATTGTAAATAAAATAATTTCCTTTATTTTCAAATTATTCATAGTGTATAGAAACAGAAATACTTTTTATATTTTAATTTTATATTCTGAAACTTGCAGAATTTGTTAAATCTAATAGTTTTTTTTAAATGCATGTAGATGGCTTATGGTTTTCTATATACATGATCATGTTAAACGTGAATAGAGATAGTTTTGCTCCTTATAAAAAAGAACAAACTATACTTCATTAATTGCAGCTTATGTGTCAAAGAAACCATTGCTTTTAAGCATCTAGTATGAATCATACATTGTGCTAGGTGTACCTAATGTAATAAAGACCATATGCCTCTCCTAAAGAGTTTTTTTTTTTTTCCCCTTGGATAATATCAAATAGAAAGAAAAGTTTTTATGCAACAAAAAATAATAAACACAATTTTGTAGTTTTACTTTTGAAGAAGCCTTAGTTTTTCCCAAATAAAAAGCCATGATAAATATATAAACATGATGAGCTGGTTTATCATTTTAATGTTTGCTTAAGTTATTGAAGCAAAACTAATTGCATTTCTTCTATGTTAATAAGAAACTAAAATATTTATATGTATTTTCAATTTTTCAAAGCAATATTCTTTGAAAAAATACAATTAATTGTAATTACAGTTCCAACATATCTAAAAGATTAGACTTTTTTAAACAAATTATGGTAAGCTTGTTCATCATTTACTCTTTAGATCTATTTTTATTTAGTTATTAAGTAAATGGAAAGATTAAGTAGGTGGATTTTATTCTCATGGTTTTATACATGCTGCTGTGCTCAGAATGTTTGCTTATACATAGAAATGCTACAAACATATTTTTAAGAAACTGTTTAACCCACAGAAGAAAAAAGAATGGAGTAATATTTCTTTCATTAAAATTCCTCCTTTTTATTTATGATGACAGATCTGTGTACCAACAGTAAAAAAAAAAATAATGAATTTTTAAAACATCCTTTATAACAATGCTCTAAATTTATATCAGTGTCACAGGTGGACATTAGTCTTTTCATATCTTATTTGTTTAATATTTTTTTCTAGTAAATTAATACGCACACCAGAAATAATTACATTAACATATGAGAAAACAAATTAATGTGATCTACCGGAAGTTAGCTACATAGGTGACCAAATTATTGATAGTTGATTTTCCAATTATAGAGAAGATTTTCAAGGTAATTCTTTTTTTTTTTTTTTCAAAATATAGAAGATTTTATTTTATTTATTTATTTTTTATTTATTTATTTTTTTTCCCATTTATTTTATTGTATTTTAGGTTTTGGGGTACATGTGAAGAACATGCAAAATTATTGCATAGGAACACACATGGCAGTGTGATTTGCTGCCTTCCTCCCCATCACCTACATCTGGCATTTCTCCCCCTGCTATCCCCCCCTCCAGCTCCCCACCCCCCACCGTCCCTCCCCTATTTCCCCCCAACTGATCCCAGTGTGTAGTGCTCCCCTCCCTGTGTCCATGTGCTCTCATCGTTCAACATCCGCCTATGAGTGGGGGACATGGATGAACCTGGAAACCATCATTCTCAGCAAACTGACAGAGGTAATTCTTAAATAAGGTTGAGTCTCCTGTAAAACAACTTATGCCCTTACCTTTTAATGAAACATTGTAGAGAATTATAAGTAGTAATGACCTTTCATTTTATAACATATAAGTATGTTCAATATAATTTGTTATTACTTATTCAGAAACTAGTCACTGCAAATATGTACATCTATCTATTAAGGTAACCTGAAGTTTTCTAAAAGTTTGGGCTTAAATATATAATTTTTCTTTCAAAAATATTTTGTTACCATCTTAACTATCAATCATGAAGAGTGAAGAGACCAACGGGATTGAAAAGATCACTTGACATATAACTTTTAATCTTACAAATTATAGGACTTATTACTTTAAGTGATAATGAGTATTTAATCTTCTAACAGTCATTTAAGGTCCCAAACCAGGTCATTTCTAAAACATATATATTTTATTTTCGACAGAAATAGTTTGTGAAGATAAGTAAGATTTTTTTCCTTTCCCTTTTTTTGCTGTAATACATAGCATTCTATATATAGGAGGAGGAAATCTGCCTACAGGCTAAAATTTAGCCTTTGATCACATTTCCATTGGACCCCACAGTGTTTTAAATATGATACATTTTGTATTAAAATATCCAAGCCTTTGCTTTTTAAAGTTAATAAATTGTATTTATTAAAGCAGTTTCAATTTTACAGCAAAATTGAACAGAAAGTACAGAGAGTTCCCATACACCCCCGTCCTCATACACACACAAACTTCCCCACTATCCATATGCTGCATGTCACTGGTATGTATATTATAATCAATTAAGCTACATTGAAATATCATTGATAGTGGCAGCAGACAGACAAATTCCTGGAGAGAAAGAGGCAGGTCCCCGCTAAAACCCAAGCTTCAAGCCAAAGACAACCTGAGTCCTGAAAAGTAGGCCACCAGTTTTGGGTAGAATTCCCCACCACACAGAGTGAAAATTTCCTTGATGCCTTTAGCCAGTCAAACAGTACTTTTTCCAGGCCCACCCAAGGACCAATCAGCATGCACTTTCTCCTCCCCATAGACCAATCAGAATGTACTTTCTTTATTCTGAGACCATAAAAACCCTGGATTGGGCCACACGTTAAGGACTTCCTGCATGCAGATAGGAGCTACCCACTTGGGGGATCCTCTCCATTGAGAGCTGTTCTGTCCATAAGTAAAACTTCTCCACCTTGCTCATTCTCCATTTGTCCACATAACTACATTCTTCTTGGAGAGGGGCAAGAACTTGGGACTCACCAAAAGGGAGACATGAAAAGGGCTGTAATGTAGGGCTAAGGGCCCCACAGGGTCGTGGGGTGTCCCTTATGCTGTGCAGAGGTGCAGGATCGGAGAAATGAAGAGACAGGACACAGAAGTAAAAGGAAAACGCAGCTGGGCTCAGGGGGGCCATGCCACCTATAAGCAGAGACAGGCGAGGCCCTGAATGTCCAGAAGTGTCTGTATTTATTGAGTATAGTTTAGGGGGCAGGGCAGTGAGCGAAGTCATCTTTAAGGATAGTGATAGGGTTGTGAGCAATAAAACAATAGGTCCACCCCCATCAAGTCACCTAGGCTAGGAGGTAGACAGTACGCAGCAAGGGTTCCACCTCCATTAGGTTATTGAGGCAAGGAGGTGGGCCATGTGCAGTGAAGAGGGTGCAGTGTGCAATATCTGTATCTATGGGCATGCTATTCCTAAGATTTATAGAAGGATGCTTAAGTCACCCAGCAGTGACAGAGCTGCAGGGTCTACTGCCACCTGCTGGCAGCTTCCAATGAGTTCTGTAGGAAGATGCTTTTTGAGCAGCACCGTAACAAGAGTGATAAAGTTCACCTTCACCAAGGTGCGTTTATCGGGAGGGGTTTGAGCCCTTGGATGCTCAAGGGACTGCCTGTCTGAGGGCAGCCTTCCATAAGAACTGGAGCAAGGTCCTACAACCCCTTTATCAGGAGGAGTGGCTCTTTGTCCCAAGCCTGCCTTAAAGCGGGTTATCTTTAAGAAATACTGAGTGCTGCTACCTGGGCCATGGATTCTTGTCCTGGTATAACTGTTTTTCCCTTAAATCATACTCTGTACTGTGTGTGCTCCAGACATTCCTCCGACTATAAGCTGCTTATTCCTTAATTCATGCTCTGTACTGTGTCTGCTCTAGGCATTCCTCTGATTATGAACTAAGATGTAGATATATATATATATATATATATATATATATGGAAATAACTGAGTGTTAAGATATTCTTTAGGCATTCGTTCTATGAACTAATGTATGATTATATAGAGAGGATTATATAAAGGGAAATAATTGAGTAGAAACACTGTAAACTGAAATATTCTTCAAGCCCTAATTCTATAAGTTAATGTATGATTATATATAAAGGATTATATAAAAGGGAAAAACTGAGTAGTAACACTATAAATTGAGATATTCTTCAGACACTAACTGTGCCAGGATTCTGCTTAGTTCTCCTTCCTCAGTACCTGTATGGGGAGTTACCCACAAATCTCTACCTGAGTCCACTGAGTAGCTGGCATTACAGGCATTCACCACCACACCTGGCTAATTTTTGTGTTTTAGTAAAGAGAGGGCTTCACCATGTTGGATAGGCTGATCTCAAACTCCTGACCTCAAATGATCTCTATATTATAAAAGTGCATCAATATACACTTTTTGTGTTTTATCAATTCTCAAAGCTTTCAACTTTATCTCGTTTTTAGATTTTATATTCATTGTAAGTCAGTGATTAAAAAATAAATAAAAAACAGTGACCATATTAATTGTGATTGGCAGATTACCTGAGAATCCAGGGTAATACATAAAAGGAGACGGAAATCATGTGTTTTCTATTTCTCTTCTTTTATAGCTCAAACAAGTATACATACTGGGTGCAAAGTCCCATGTATGTGTAAGCATGCGTGTGGGTGTATGTGTGTTTACATAAAATTATTGACATACAAGCATGTTCGCAGCATATTTTAATTAAGTCATATGAAGAAGGACATGTAATAAAATATTTTCTATTAAAAATTATAGATGTATAGCAAAAGGAAAATTATAACAATGTAAATGATGAATAATTCTTCAGGGAAAGCACATAATTTGGTTGCTGTTTCAAAGGAGACAACATGTTCAACAAACTATTAGAAATATGAACACCTTATACAAACCATAAAACAGAAACTGTTTTGTAGTGTGCTGAATATTTATTAGATTTGGAATCAAACAGTCTTCACTGTGTGTATCAATAAAATGAAACTTGATATGCTTTCAGAATACTCAACAGATTAACCTTGTAGGGAAATTTTTATGTCCTCATTACCATATAACTATAAAATAAAAGTAAATTAGGCCCAACAGAAAGCTTATGAAAGAAGTGAGTATTTTGATAAAAGTGTGTCCACATAGAATAGGAGTAAACAGAGACCGATAACTACAGAAACAATTCATACTATTATGCAAATGTTAAATATGACCAGCTGGTAGAGTGGAGAAATTACCATGCCTCGTAGTTAATAGTCATGTTGTTGTATAAACACCTTTTTTAATGTCGAAAAGTAATTTTCTTAAATCAAATGCTTCAATCAACCTTCATAAGATTGCGTCATGTTTCTATAAGCAAAGAGACTATTGTTTTTCTCTATAGCCTATTTAGACCAGAAGATAAATTAATGGGCTTATATAAATATTTAGAAAAAGTTTTCCAGTCATTACAAAATCCATGCTATTATACAATTATATAGATAATTAGAAAATAAAACACTGGAAAAAAAAGATTTCATATAAATATATAAGATTTGAATTTTGAAACTCATAGAAGCAAGGACAATACAGTTGAAAACATGACACTTGTTGGAGATTTGTGAACAGGTAATATATTAGTCCATTCTCACATGCTATAATGAACTACCTGAGCCAGGCGCAGTGGCTCATACTTGTAATTCCAGCACTTTGGAAGATTGAGACAGGTGGGTCACCAGAGGTCAGGAGTTCGAGATCAGCCTTGCCAACATGGTGAAACCACATCTTTGTTAAAAATACAAAATTTGCTGGGTGTAGTGGCAAATGCCTGTAATCCAAGCTGCTCAGGAGGCTGAGTCAGGAAAATGGCTTGAACCCAAGAGGCGGAGGTTGTAGTGAGCCAAGACTAAACCACTGTACCAGCCTGGGTGACAGAGGGAGACTCTGCCAAAACAAAACAAAACAAAGAAACTACCTGAGACTTTGACTCACAGTTCCACAAACTGTACAGGAGGCATGGCTGAGAAGGCCTCAGGAAACTTAAAATGATGGCAGAAGATGAAGGAGGAGCAAGATAAGTTTTCACATGGTGGCAGGAGACAGAGACAAAAGTGGGAAGTGCTACAAACTTTTAAACAACCAGATGTCATGAGAAGTCACTCACTAACATGACAACAGCAAGAGGAAAATCTGCCCCCATGATTTAGTCGATCCCACCAGGCCCTGCCTCTAACATTCTGGATCACAATTAAACATGAGATTTGAATGAGGATACAGAGCCAAACCATGTCCTGTAATAAGAAAGACTTACCAATTATCAAAGGCCTATAAACTCTTAGGCTCTGTGGTAGAGATTTTAAATATGTTATCTACTTGAACTCGTCAATAGTACTGGAAGTACATATTGTTATCATTAGTTTGGATATTAGAAGAGGTAGTTTCACAGTACAAATGCCTTGCACAAAGCTACTGAGCTATGAAAGGGCGTGTAATGATTTCTAGATATAGTCTGTCACCAAAGTCATCAATCTTGGCCATTATATCAATTAAATGGTAAATTCATTTTAAGATTTCATGGAAGATATTTTAAGTGTACTTAAAAATATATACATAATTTATTTAAGGTGATTACAGAACTAGTCAAATAAGTAATGTTTCTTAAAAAATAGAGACACTAGTTTAAGTTTTTAGAAAATAGATAATAATTTATTCGACTCTTGCTGTTCTCAAAAACAGTAACTCCCTCAAACACTTGTGTTTAACAATGGAGATGCTGGTGTTAAGATCAATGATATTATTTACAACATTCCCTAACATGACTGAGAAGCAAAATTAGTCTCAATAAGTACTATTTGATTTAAATTGAATAGTGAAAATTTGAATACACTGTTTTCCTTCTAAATTTTAGTAAACCACAATAAGGAATATAAGAAGACAAAATAAAGATGAAACACAGAAGCATATGGGATATGGAAACCAAGGTTTGTTCTCAGAAATGCAATAAAAAGAATTTTGCGAAAAAATGTTACATGACAGGGTTTGAGTAAAAGCTCAGATATAAATGTTTTTTAAAAAACTTCAAGGGAGATGTACTTGAATAAAAAAAAAGATTAAATTTTATCAATTGTGTGATTGCGAGAATGGATATTTCATTCATGCAATCACTATTTATCAAGCTTCTACTACAGCATGTGCTTTTCTAGAGCCTGGAAATTAAGCAGTGAAAAAGAATGGTATCTCATAGAATTTATATTCAAATGAGGGGAGAAATGGATCACAATGTGAACATAGGTAAATATAAAATCTGTTCAATAATGATAAAAAGGTAAGTGAAGCTGTAAATCAGAATAAAAAGTGAGAAAGTTGTTATTTCAAATGAAATGGTGAAAGAACACATTATTCATAATTTAATATGTGAGACGAACTAAGCAAGAGTGATGGGGAGTTAATTTGTTGAATATTCCAGGCAGAAGAACAAATAACCATAAGGGTCCTAAGGTGGGAGTTGGTTTATGTATTTAAGGGGAAAAAATGTGGTACATGTGACTAGAGTGAAAAAAAAAAATGGCAGAAGGAGAGGAAAAGACATCAGGGCCCAGCTGATGTAAGTCACTTAGACCAATGTAAAGTCTTTCACTTTCATCATGAACAAGACAGAAATCTAAAAGTAGAGTTTAAACTGAGTGACGTATCCTGTCTCCTTTTAAAAGGAAACATTCTGAATGTTGTATTCTGACTAGTCTGTGAGCATAGATAGCAGATACACGTATGTGAGACCATTTAGGAAACTTGAGGTAATCCGGGCTGGAGAGGAACTAAAAATCAAGGAGTTGATTCATATCAGAAATGGTCAGGTTTCAAATATACTGTGGAAGTAGAGCCAGCAATATTCATAGATGGATTCCATATATGATAGTGTGAAAGGGGAACCTAAAAAAATGACTCCAAAGATTTGGCCTTATCAAATGGGAAATAATGTTGAGATTCCAGAGAAGAGATATCTTTCTCACAAAAAAAAAGAGAAAAATTAAATGTTTCAAGATAAATACAAATGCATTCAAGAAGTAATGATCCAATAAAATAGCAAAGCAAACGTAACATCATCTTTAACAATCCTTGGAGATTTAAAAAAGGACATTTTTGATCTTATAGGTATATTATTTCACTAGAACAGTAATATAATTATAGTGGATTATTTGACAAATTAATACTCTACAAATGTGTGTGTATATACCCACATACTAATTTAAATAATATTGTCACTTCTCAAATGAAACACATGGTACTAAAGAATTATCCATGGTTGCAGAAGAGAATGTGTTATTTTGCAATATTCATTGTGTTTGAAATGTATTATAATGTGTCAACTTTAACAATTAATTTAAAATGGAGTTATAGAAACAGTTTTAAAAAGTGAAAGAATTTGATGTGAAAAAAATGGATCAAAGATCTAAATGTGAAATTGAAAATTATCACACCCTTGGACGAAAATACAGGCATAAGGTCTGTTGGGAATTTTATGTCTGTGTATTAAATTATTTCTTATATATAAAAACCAAAGAAAGTGACAAAAGAAAAACATAGGTTAACTAGATTTCATCAAAATTAGAAACTTGTGTTTCAACAGAGACCATCAAGACAGTAAAAAGACAACCCTCAGAATGGAAGAAAAGAACTATTACAGCTTAACATGAGCCAGAATTAAGGTACAGGCAGGTGAAGGTTAGAATGATTGCTGATTATGCGTAAGCCTAACAGCATCTTAAGAATATAGACAAAATGTGTTAGAAAACAAGTTTCACCTCAAGAATGAGTAATATTTTTAGCCTTGGTAACAAAGCTAATGTCTGAGTTAAAGAGACAGATTGTTAGTGCAGTTGTCAGCATCGACATCCATCTGGAATTGTTTTTCTCTCTTGTTTTTTAGTTCTTCCATTTAAAAAAATCATTCTCTCTTTGTTGAACAATTGAAAAGAAACATGAAATTAACATAAATGTGCAGAAATCTCTCCATAATGAAACTTTGTAATATAAAATTTTAAAGTGATAACACTTACTCTTCTATAATATTTATAAATTTAAATAAGGTTGTTGAAACATATGTACAGCCAGGCACAGGTTAACATTATAGATACGTTCTGAGAAGTGTGTCTTTAGGCAGTTTATTAATAGTTGTGGGAACACCATAGAGTGTACTTACACAAACCTAGATGACAATAGCTTAATACAAACCTAGGCTATATGGTGTGTATATGCTGCTAGGCTACAAATCTCAATAGTGTGTCACTGTACTGAATACTGCATGTAACTGTAACACTATACAATAAATATTTGTGAATCTATATATACCTAAGCATTGAAAAGCTGCAGTAACAACATAGTATGAATGACAAAAATGGCACACTTGAATATGTGTACCTATACTTACCACAATTAGAGCTTGCAGGAATAGAAGCTCCGCTAGATCACCCACTCAGGTGGCGAGCAAATGTGAGAGCCTAGAACATGACAATATATTACTACAGACACTATAAACACTGTGTACTCAAGTAACACTACATTTATAAAAAGTTTTTCTTACTTTAATAATAAATTAATGGCCGGGAGCAGTGGCTCATGCCTGTAATCCCAGCACTTTGGGAAGCCGAGGCTGGTGGATCACCCAAGGCTGGGAGTTCAAGAGCAGTCTGACCAGCATGGAAAAGCTCCATCTCTACTAAAAATACAAAAAATTAGCCAGGCTTGCTGGTGGTGGCACATGACTGTAATTTTAGCTGCTTGGGAGGCTGAGACAGGAGAATGGCTTGAACCTGGGAGGTGGAGGTTGCGGTGAGCTGAGATCACAGCATTGCACTCCAGCCTGGGCAACAAGAGTGAAACTCCATCTCAAAAAAAATAAATAAATAAAAAATACAAAAAGAAATAATAATAATAATTGTTTAAGCTTACTCGAACATTTTGCTTTACAAACCTTTTCATATTTTTGACTTTTTGACTCTTTTGTAATAATACTTAGCTTAAAATACAAACATGCTGTAACATACAAAATATTTGTACTATACAGAAATATTTTCTATGATCTTTTTTCTATTTATTAAATTTTTTATTTGCCAAGGACTTTTATATTTTTACTTTTTACACTTCTTTTGTGAAAATCAAAACACAAACAAACACATTAGCTCACATAGGGTCAGGCCCACATAGGGTCAGTATAATCAATATCACCCTTTCTTTCACCTCCACATCTGGTCCCACTGGAAGGTCTTCGGGGTTAATAACATGCATAGAGCTGTCCTGTCCACTATCAGTGCTTTCTTACAGAATACCTCCTGAAGGACCTGTCTAAGGTTATTATACAGTTAACTTATTTTCTCAAGTAGAAATAATACACTCTAAAAACCAGTAAACAGTCTAGTATAGTAAATACATAAATAGTGACATAATCATCTGTTATCTTCATACAATATGTCCTGTACATAATTGTATGTGCTGTACTTTTTATGCCTGAAAGTGCAGTAGGTTTGTTTACACCAGCATGACCACAAACATGTGAGTAACGCCTTGTGCTATGTTATGACAGCTATAATGTTACTAGGTGACAGAAAATTTTCAACTCCATTATTACCTGACAGGACTATCATAGTATGTGCTATCTCTTGTTGACCAAAACATCACTATGAAGCACAAGATTGTACATATTGAGTCCTTCTTTTTGATATTAACCCAAAAGGGAATTTGGAAGTTATGAAGATAAATTCAAAGTTGAAAACTCAGCCAGACAAGAAGTTTTTGTAGGTTCACCATTAAAATGTTACAGAAAAGTGATGTACAACAAGTGAAAACATTATAACTCTTTAGTATGTCAGTTAAGAAGGTAGGAGAAAGAGCCCAGTGCTAAAAGCCTATTTTAATGTGGGTGGAATTAAAGCTATTTTATCCTGCATAATGAGAAAAAGAGTAAGTACACTGCCCAGCAGTGTACAAGGAGCAAACCTTAATATGTAGATCTTTAGGAGGCCAGGGAGTCCCACTTTGGAGTACAGAATTTCACAAAATAATACAACTTTTAAAGAAATATGTGAAACAGTATCACTGAAAAATGTGGAAAAAAAGCAGTGTGAATCTAAATGACTTTGGAAATTAATGGTGTCTGTAAGACTACAAGCAAAATAAACTGTATTGTAGTTGAGAATTATTTTTCCACGGGGATAGAGTTTAAATATTTTGAAATGACTCTGCATGTATACTGGAATTGAACAATAATGTGAGTGGGTGGCAGATGGTGGGAGCCACATTTCTCGTTGCTGAAGTGGAAAGTTATAGATGGGAAAGAGGAGGAGGCTAGAATGATTCATGTGATTATAAATTCGAGTTGGAAATATCAGTCTGAAGGCTTGTGTAGCATAATACATAGATGATAACATATAGAGATACTCATTGATATGTATATATACATAGGTTAACACACTCCTGTGTATTTTTCTTCTCTGTCTTCTCAGAGGGACTACAAGCAACCACAATAGCAAAGAGCACACCTGGCACCCATATCTTGGTTTCTAAGGCCAGTTTTACAAGAAAAGGGATCAGAATTCCTTAGTGAAATGGCTGGTTCCAAGTTTAAGTTTGGAGAGGAGATGCATACAATAAACCCAGAATATTTTGCAATGCAGGAAAGTAAAGTTCTACGTAAATATAATAAAAAAAAACCTACTGGCCGGGCGCGGTGGCTCAAGCCTGTAATCCCAGCACTTTGGGAGGCCGAGGCGGGTGGATCACGAGGTCAAGAGATGGAGACCATCCTGGTCAACATGGTGAAACCCCGTCTCTACTAAAAATACAAAA
>NW_016107376.1:12317629-12409072 GCF_001604975.1 Cebus imitator
AACCCAGGAGGCGGAGGTTGCGGTGAGCCGAGATCGCGCCATTGCACTCCAGCCTGGGTAACATGAGTGAAACTCCATCTCAAAAAAAAAAAACAAAAAAAAAACAAAACAAAACAAAAACCTACTATGATGCAGGTATATCAAAGGGACACAGAGACAACAGAGAAGCTTCCAGTGAGAAAAATAAATTATCAATTAGTCACATTAATATAAATATTTGAATAAATAAATTTGAATGGAAAAAATTCCTATGCACAAAATTCTAAACAATATACATATATATAATTCTAAACTATATATAGATAAACTATACACAAACTATATAGTTTATAATTATATATATGTGTATATATATAATATGTGTATATATATAATATATATATAATATGTGTATATATATAATATATATATAATATGTATATATATATATATATATAAAATATAAAATACCTAGGAAAATAACCAAGGAGGTGAAAGATCTCTACTAGGAAAGCTAGAAAATTCTAATGAAATAAATTGTAGAAAACAGAAACTAATAGAAAAACCTACCATGCTCATGAATTGGAAGAATTAACATCATTAAACTAACCATACCACCCAAAACAATCTACAAATTCAATTCAAACTTTATTAAAATACCAACATCATTTTTCATATAATTATAAAAAAGTTCAAAAATTAATATGGAACCAAAAATGAGCCTAAATAGCCAAAATAATTCTAAGCAAAAATGTAAAGCTGGAGGAATCACAATACTTGATCTTAAATTGTACTAAAAATGTATAGTAGCCAAAATAGCATGATATTTATATAAAATAGACACATAGGTCAATTGAACAGAATAAAGAACTGAGAAATGAAGCTGCATATCTACAGCCAACTGATATTTGACATATTAGATGAAAAAAGTACATTGAGTAAAGGATACCATTTCCATAAATTGTGCTGGGAAAATTGGATTACTATACACGGAAGAATGAAATTAGACTCCTATATCTCACTGTTTACAAACATTTTAGATAAATTAAAGCCTTAAGTGTAAAAACTAAGCTACAAAAATACTAAAAGAACATTTGGAAATTCTTCTGAACATAGGTTTAGGCAGAGACTTTGTGACTAAGACTTCATAAGCACAAACCACCAAAAATAGAAAAAATAGACAATTGTGACTTAAACTACAAAGGGTCTATACAGCAGAAGAAATCATTAATAGCATGAACAGACAACCTACAGAATGAGAGAATATATTTGCAAATCCTGCATCTGACAGGGGACTGATATCCAGAATTTACAAGAAACTTGAACAACTCATTAATAAAAACAAAATAATATTATAATAAGTGGGCAAAAACATGAACATTTTTCAAAAGATATACAAACAGTCAAGAAGCATATAAAAATGTTTAACATCAGTAATCATTAGAGAAATACACGTTAAATACACAATTAGGTACCATCTTATGCTGGTCCGAATGGCTATAAATAAAAAATCAAAAAATAACAGACATTTTGTTGTAGTGAAAAAGGAACACTTATACACCGTTAGTGTTAATGTAAATTCATCCAGTCTCTATGGAAAACTATATGACAATTTATCAAAAAACAAAAAAAAAAATGAAACCACCCTTCAATCCAGCAATTCCACTAATGGGTATCTATCCAAGAAAATGAAATCTATATGTCAAAAATATACCTACACTTATATGTTTATCACAGCATTATTCACAATAGTAAAGATATGGAATCAACCTAGGTGTTCCCCAGCATATTTTAACGATGAGATGCTATTCACCCATAAAAAAGAATGACATTAAATCTGTTGCAGCATGAATGGAACTGGTGGCCATTATCTTAAGTGAAACAACTAAGAAATAGAAAGTCAAATATTGCATGTTCTCCGCACTTGGGGGGCATATCTATGTTTAGATATATACATAGGTACCATTGTGTTATAATTGCCTACAGTATTGAGTACAGTATCATATGACACAGTATTGCAGACTATGAACAGTGGTTCACACCACGTAGCATAGGTGTGTAGTAGGCCATATCACCTAGGTTTGTATAAATACACTCTAAGATTTTGAACAAAGATGAAATGCATTTTGAGAAAGTATCCCTATGGTTAGGTAACACATGACTGTATTGTATTTGTGTCATGATAGACATTGCAATATATTTGTGCATATTGCAATGTGTTGTGTACATTGCCAACACAATACTTTATAAAGTGATAATACAGGAGACATAGGAAAACATTTTGACAAAATAATAAACCTCTTTTGTTACAGGCCTTAGGGGTCTGAGTCTCTCAGTCAAAACAAAAGTTATGACCAGGTTGGACAAAAGTTACCATTAAACGGCACAGCACTTCTGCCACCCTGCTTTCCTCTATCCCAGTTTTCCTTTTTTGCCCTAATTGTTGAGGGAAGAAATACTTTAAATTTCTATCTAACCCAGAGGTATCTGACTACTTCAGAAAATTTCTGTGTGCTTTATGTTTAATATGTGTTACCACTTAATCTTCAAAACAAATTTTTAAAAACAGATGTTCACATTTTACTACTGAAGAAACTGAGGTTTAAGGAAATCATATAATTGCCTAATAAAACCAAACTATTAAATTTGAGACTCAGTTCTTGAATTTGAGTCTCTCTGACTTTAAAAGTTACAGTATTTTACTACACTATAAAGTACATTTAGCAAGAACTGAATTGAAAAAATAAAAAGGCTAAAAAATGGAATTAACTATAAAGAAGCTTCTGTTGTCACTGGCAATAATCATTTAACTTAATTTGTTTTTCCAGTATATTCTTACAGTTAAACAATGTTTTAACTTTCCTAGAATTGAATTTCTAGAAAATACTTGAGAAAAAGCTGGAAACTACTACTTGTAATGACATAAGATATTAATCTTTATAGAATTTCCCCCCATAACTCACCACTAGTGCTGCTTAATGAACAATAGAAAAATAGAATGAGTGCAACCAAGATTCAAATGATATTCATTTTTCTACAGTGGGATCTCTAAGGACCTCTAAGTCACTGTAACCATGTATCATTACTGCATATGAGGCAAAGATGCTCCAAATTATCATAGCCAAAAGCATCACAAATATACCTTCTGGTCACCTTCTTCCACCATCAGAGAGGTATGAATCAGAGTGATACTCCCACATAAAAATACTTGAAAAAAAAATGTTTCATTCTCACAATACCTGCTCTTGGTTTTGGTACAAATTCTTGCTAATAAATTCCCCACCAGCCTCTCTGTCTCTCTCCATCACTTTTTCTCACTCTTTTTTATTTTTTCGTTTTTATTTTTGTTTTTATTTCAATAATACACTATGAGAAATAAATATTATATCTACATATGTAATTTAATGCTAAAGAAATTTATCATTTATTCCCTTAGAAGAAGCAACAATACAAGTGTCTACTAGAAAGCTGAACCTAGGGGTAGACATTAGTAATCATCAAAAAATTATCTACAACATTTCAGACAAGTTGAGTTGAGGGCTTCTGTGATTCAGTATGATTAAGAATTCATGCATATATATATATATACATATATATATATATACACATACAAATTTATGCTTATATGTAAAATAAACATGTATGTATCTATATTTGTATAAAGGGATAGTCTTTTATTTTGGGGATACTACATGAAAACATGTATATTTTCTGAGAAAATAATATTTGAAAATATTAATTATCCCAAGTTGATTTGCTAGCTCTGTAGGAGATGACACATCTCTCCAGATTCTGGGAGGCATTCTGTACTTCTAAATACTTGCTTTAGCTAGCATTCTTACAAGGGTCTAAAGACGTCAAGCTTCAATGCAACTGTGTTTTTCCCTGGGTAGTTTTTTGCACTGCTTCATCTTATCTTAAAGTTGAGAGAGAAATGTGGAGGCTAGTTAATTCAGCTTCTTGAATCATCGTGCTCACCCTCTCTACTCTTCATAAAAACTCACTGAATCCAGTTTTCATATGATACTACTAATAAATGATATTAATGATTCTTTTTTTTTGGTCGTATATGTTGTTATTTGCTTCTACAGGCAGAGTATTTATTATTTCCACTTTTGAATTTATAACTGAGATTTAAACATGATTTACATCTTCTTTACCTAAAATTACAATGAAACTAAATTTTTAAAAAAATTGAAAGCATTAATTTCCCATGGACAGGCAGCTTCCACACACGGTTCATTTACAATCAAACACCACTTCTTTACAACTCCCTTATGAGCTCTTTTCACAACCCAGATTCTTGAAAGAATTATCAAACTGATGTAGGAAGAAAACCTTTCAGCCAATAAAATGGGGGCTTTCTTGTTGGCTTTCTCTTTGCAATCTTTTGCTACTTCTCTATTGAAGTTCTGAGATTTCCTCTTTATTGTCAAATTCAGCATACGCTTTGAAATTATTTTTAATTTTCTATTTCTAATTTTTGTGGGAACATAGTATTTATATGTGTGTGTGTGTGTGTGTGTGTGTGTATATATATATATATATATATATATATATATATTTACATTATATATATATAAACTTGAGACAGAGTCTTGCTCTGTTACCAAGGCTGGAGTGCAGTTGTGCGATCTCAGCTCACTGCAACGTCTGCCGGCCAGGTTCAAGCGATTCTTGTGCCTCAGCCTCCCGAGTAACTGGGATTACAGGCATATGCCACCATGCCTGGCTTATTTTTATCTATCTATCTATCTATCTATCTATCTATCTATCTATCTATCTATCATCTATCTATTTATTTATTTAATTTGTTAGTGGAGACAAGTTTTCAGCATCTTGACCAGGCTGGTCTTGAACTCCTGACCTCGTGATCCACCAGTCTTGGCCTCCCAAAGTGCTGAGATTATAGGGGTGAGCCATCACACCTGGCCGAGCTATGTAAAATATTTTGATACAGGCATGTGATGCATAATGATTACATCATGGAGAATGGGGTATCCCTTCAAACATTTATCTTTTTGTTACAATCTACTTATAATCTTTTAGTTATTTTAGAATGTACATTTAAGTTATTATTGACTATATTCACTTTGTTGTGCTATCAAATAGTAGATCTTATTAAATCTCTCTAGCTTTTTTTTTTGGTACCCATTAACCAACCATTGCCACCTCCCCACCCACTACCTTTCCCAGCCTTTGGTAACCATCCTTCTGCTTTCTATGTCCCTGATGTCAATTGCTTTGATATTTAGATCCCACAAATAAGTGAGAACATGTGATGTTTGTCTTTCTGTGCCTGGCTTATTTTACTGAACATAGTGATCTCCAGTTCCATCTATGTGGTTGTAAATGACAGAATCACATTCTTCCCTATGACTAAACATAACTCCATTGTATATATGTACTACGTTTTCTTCAGCAATTGCTCTGTTGGTGGACACTTAAGTTGCTGAAAAACCTTGGCTATTGTGAACAGTACTACACAAACATAGGAGTGCAGATATCTCTTTGACATACTAAAGTTTTGTGTCTATTCCCAGCAGTGGAATTGTTGGGTCATATGGTAGCTCAATTTTAGGTGTCTGGGGAACATTCCAGCTGTTCCCCATAGTGTTATTCTAACTTACAGATCACCCACAATTTTAGAGAGTTCCCTTTTCTCCATATCTTTGCCAGCATGTGTTATTGCCTAAATATAAGCCATTATAATTTGGATATAAGCCACTTTAACTGGGGAGAAATGATATTTCCTTGTAGCTTTGATTTGCATTTCTCTGATAATCAATGATGTTGGGCACTGTTTTATATGCCTGCTTGCCATTTGTCTATCTTCTTTTGAGAAATATCTATTCAAATCTTTTGTTCATCTTTTGAATAGACTTCTTTTTTCCTATAGAGTTGTATGAGCACCTTATATACTATGAATATTAATCCCTTGACCTGCTTTAGCTGTATCCCATAAATTTGAGTATGTGTGTTTTCATTATCATGTGTTTCAATATAAATTTACTTAATTTCTTCATTAACCTACTGGTCATTCAGGAGTATATTGTTTAATTTACATGTAATTGTATATTTTCAAAAGTCCCTCTTGCTGCTGATTTTTAGATTTATTCCATTTTGATCAGAAAATGTGCTTGTTATTATTTCAGTTTCTTCAATTTTCTAAAGACTTGCTATTTGACCTAATATATGATCTGTCCTCAAGAATGTTCCATGTGCTAAGGAAAATAATATATAATCCGAAGCACTTAGTTGAAATGTTATATAAATATCTATTATATTAATTTGGTCAATAATGCAGATTAAAGATGATGTTTCTTTTTTGACTTTCTGTCTGGAAGATCAGTCCAAAGGTGAAAGTGGGGTGTTGAGGTACAGTGAACACTGTGCTGGGACTTCTCTCTCTCTTTAGTTCTAATAATATTTGCTTGGTATTTCTGGATTCCCCAGGATTAGGTGCACATACATTTAAAATTGTTATATCCTCTTGCTGAATTGATCTGTTTATAATTGCACAGTGATCTTTGTCTCTTCTAGGGCTTTTGCCTCAAAGTCTATTTTGTCTAATGTAAGTATAGTGGCTCCTGCACTTTTCTGGTTTCCACTGTTAGGGAACATCTTTTTCATCCCTTTATTTTCTGTCTGTGTGTGTCTTTGTAGCTGAAATGTGTTTCTTGTAAGCAACAGGTAATGGATCTTATTTTTTCATCCATTCAGCCAACTATGTCTTTTGATTGGAGAGTTTCGCCCCGTTAAATCCAATGTTATTATTGATAAGCAAAATTTGCTCCTGCCATTTTGTTATTTGTTTTCTGATCATTTTGAGGTCTTTGCTTCCTTATTCCGTTAGTGAAGATGTTTTTTCTCTGGTGATATAATTTAGTTTTTCATTTTTAATTTTTGTGTGTGTGTATCCATTGTATGTTTTTAGTTTGAGGTTACCATGAGTCTTGCAAATACTATCTTATAACTCATTATTTTAACTTGAAAATAAACGAATGTACTGTTTATTGGTTTCTATGAACAAATAAACAACCAAGCAAAAAGAAAAAACTAATATGAACTCAATTCCTTAACTTAATCCTCAAACTTTTTGACTTTTTGTTGTTTCTACTTTATCTCATTATACTATGTCTTGAAAAGTTGCCATCATTATTATTTTCAATTGATTCTTCATTTAGTCTTTCTACTTAAGATATGAGTTGTTTACACACAGCAATTAACAGTGTTACTATATTGTGTTTCTCTGTGAACCTTCCATTACCAGTCAGTTTTCTTTATCCACATTATTACGTATTATTCATTAATAACATTTTGTTTCTGATTGAAGCATTCCTTTTAGTACATATTTTAGGACAGATCTAGTGTCAATGAAATCTGTAAGCTTTTGTTTGTAAGGAAGTCTTCATTTCTACTTTATGTTTAAAGGATATTTTCAATGCATATACATTCTAGGGTAAAAGTTATTTTCCTTCAGCTCTTTAAATATGTCATGCCACTCTTGTGGTCCATAAAGTTTCTTCTGAAAAATATGCTTCCAGATGTGTTGGAGTTTCATTGTAGGTTATTTGTTTCTTTTCTCTTGTTGCTTTAAGGGAATTTTCTTTGTCATTGATCCTTGGTAATTTGATTATTAAATATCTGGAGATAGTTTTTTTTAGGTTAAATCTGCTTGATTGTCTATGACCTTCTTGTCCTTAGATAGTAATATCTTTCTCTAGGTTTTAAAAGTTCTCTTTTATTATCCTTTTGAATAAGCTCTCTACCCCTATCTCCTTTTCTCTCTCCTTTTTGAGGACAGTAAATCTCAGCTTTGCAATATTTTTGAGGCTATCATCCAGATTCCATAGGTAAGGCCACATTTTTTTTTCTTTTGTCTCCTCTGTCTATGTATTTTCAAATAGGCTTTCTTCAAGCTCACTCTTTCTTTTGCCTAATTCTACTATTAAAAAATTACAATACATTCTTCAGTACAGTGAGTACATTTTTTAGCTCCAGAATTTATGCTTGCTTCTTTTTAATTATTTCAATATTTTCATGAAATTTATCTGATATAATTCACAATTTCTTCTCTGTGTTATCTTGAATTTATTTGAGTTTCCTCAGAACAGCTATTTTGAACTCTTGTTTCAATGATCACATATCTTTGTTTCTCCAGGATTGGTCTCTGGTGCCTTACTTCGTTTATCCGATGAGGTCATTTTTTTTTTTCCTGGAATGTATTGATACTTGTAGATATTTGTTTTCTTCTGGGCATTGAAGAGTTAGGTATTTATTATAGTTGCCACTCTCTGGGCTTGTTCATACCTGTCCTTCTTGAAAAGGCTTTCCAGATATTCAAAAGGACTTGGCATTGTGATCTTAATTGTACTTGCTTTAAGAATATGGAACCAAGCCCAGTAATAATGTGGTTCTTGCAGACTTGTATAGGTACTGCCTTGATAGTCTTGGACAAAATCTGTGATAATTTTCTTGATTACCAAGGAGATATTTTTGTTCTTTTCCACTACAATTACCAAGTGACAAAGCTAGCCAGGGCTGTTTTTCACTTCAGGGCAGTGAGTTCCTCCAGGCCCTGAGTAGGTCCAGAAGGGCCATCTGGAGTCAGGGACTAGAGTTAAAATCTTAGAAGTCTCTGTGGAATTATATTGTATTGAGGCTGAGCTGGCACAGAAACCACAAGCAGCAGTCCTTCTCACACCTCCCTTTCCAAAGGCAAAGGAATGTCATCCTGTGGCCACTGCCACCACAGGTCCAAGGAGAGTGCTGCCAGACTACTGCTGATGTCCTTTTAAGGCTGAGGGGCTCTTGGATAAACACATCGTGATTGCTGCCTGGAATGGGACTCACCCTGACTCACCCTGCTAGGCAGTAGGTTTTCCTCTGGCCCTGGGCAGGTCCATAAATGGCATCCAAAAGCCATGTCCTGAAATCAGGGGACTCCAAGTGCTTTCTTTGTGCTCTATATCCCTGTGCTTGGACAGGTACCTAAAGTGCAAGACAAAGTCCCCTTTACTTTTTCATCTACTTTTCTCAAGCAGAAAGTGTCTCAACAAATAGCCATCATATCTGGGTGTGTTGAGTCTTTCTGAAGCCAGAAAGTCTCAGAGCTTCATTCAACACCCTTGACATAGTGCCAAGTTGTCACTGTCCTTTCAGGGACCAAGGACTCTTCAGTTAATACATAATAAATCATGCCAAGACTGAGTCCTCTTCTTCAAGGTAGCAGGTTCCTTTCTGGCTAAGGGTATGTTTACAAATGTTGTTGGGAGGTAGGGTTTGGAAAGAGTGTGTCATAACTGTGATAGGTGCCCTATCCATAGTTGGTATCCACTATGCAAAACAAAATACTTCTCATTCTTCCCTCCCCTTTCCTCCAAAGGAAAGAAGTAGTCTCTTTTGGAGTTGTAAACTGTGCAGCCTTGTGTTAAGGGAGGAATGATCCCAGTACTCTCTTAGCTGCTCCAGCTAGGATTTCAGTAGGTCACGTATGCCCCCATGTCTACTGTCTCTGGGCACAGTACAGCACTAGGACTTGTGTAAAAGTTTCAGTCCTTGTTGCTTAGACAGGCTTTCAAGTTTGTAAGAGCCCTAGGGCACTGTAGCCTGTGGTGGCAAGGTTTGTGGTACCTCCGTTTCTACTGCTATTGTTGGCAATTCCACTATGGTTAGGCATTTTTTATATGGTACCTTTATGGGTGACTGGTTGGAGGGGAGCAGGTGACCTATGTGATTTAATGTTTTTCCTAACTCTTCAGTACCTCTTTCAGTGATGTGAATTTAAAACCAGTTACTATGAGAGCTTACTTGATTTTTAGTCCTCTTGAAGGTGCTTTTCTGATGTAAATAGTTGTTAAATTTTGTCCTTGTGGGGAGTGGGAGGTAATTGATAGAGCCTTCTATTTCACCATCTTACCCCACCTCTTACATCTTGAATTAGAATAAAAGAAAGCAAAGAAAATAGATACCACAAACCACAATGTCATTAGCTGGAAGAACCATTTTAATCAGAATAGCAATTGAAACAAATTTTCCAAGTTGAAGATAACCATTTTTTTTTTTTTTTAAATTACAGGCCAATCTTTAGTAAAATAAAATACTTGCAGGGGTTTATAAAAGATCTCTATACTTTCTTCCTAATGTTGCTGTAAATCTAAAACTGCTCTAAAAATTCAGTCTTCCCCTGGGCAACATAGGAAGATACCATATGTAATAAAAATAAATAAAAGTTAGCTGGGCATGGTGGCACACACATGTAGGCAAATGGAGGCTGAAGTGAGAGGATCACTTGATCCGAGGTGTTTGAGACTGTAGTGAGCTATGATCATGCCATTGTTCTCCATACTGGATAATAGAGTGAGACTTCATCTCTTATTTAAAGTAAAAAAACACATTCTTAAAAAATAATGGTAAAATAATTTAAAGGCAAGGGAAACGTTCTCCAATGGACCCTATAGAAAGAATGGAGCCCTGGTGACATCTTGATTTTAGCTCAATAAAATTCATTTCAAACTTCTGACCTCCAGAAATATAATACAGTAAGTCTGTGACTTGTTTCTAAGTGTATTTTATGGAAATCATGTTAAAATACTCATAAAGTTAAGATGATTATTTTTCTTTATATACAAAAATGTTTTATATAAAAATGTTGAGATTGGCATATACTTGAAAGATTTTATGCACACAAAATACAACATATTAGATAATATATAACATTGTTATCATAGAACTAGCTAAATGTATGTCAAAGAAAAACTTAAATTTTTAAACAAAATAACAAAATTAGACTTTTAAAAAGCTATCTCTGACTGATATTGTTGATTCTCTTGCTTTAAAAATTCCTATTTGTTGGTAAATAGTTATTTGCAGAAAATTGATAATTATTTTAATAAATTTTAATTTGTATCAGGTTCTCTTGTTTGTTAAATGGTTTCAAATCCATCTAGCTTTCATAGTAATGAATGTAACTTATGCTCTGGTAAAACTATTCACTAAATAAGTCAGAAAGCAAATGATGGCATAAAATATGCATATGTCATTCAGTAAGCAGCTACCATTATAAAGTATTTACTATGGTAGCAGGGAGTATCTGAAACCAGAATTCTGCTAAGACTAACGCTTGGCTATAAATGTTCATTAAAATGTCCACAATAGATTTTTTAAAAATCTCAGTTCCTGACACTACATTGGCATTAAAAATAGAGAACAATTCTGAATATGATGATAGGGATTTTCTGGAGAATGTTATTAAGGTGCATTCTCTTTATTCACTGAAATTGATTTATACACTTATTAGAAGGAAAGTAAAGCAAGTTTAAAAATGTAAGGATCTCAACTCTACTAACCCCATTTTAGAGCAATCATAATTTATTCTATTCAATGGTTCTGAAAGTGTGATTTAACCAGCTTCTCCAGGTCTATCTATTCCTTAATCAGTCAGGAAATTGTAAATATTACCTGCTCCAATTGCAATCTTGAAACTATTAGGAACTACTGCCCAGAGAAAATGAATTTGTCCCAGAATGTGGATGATATCAAGGCAACAAATATAGAGAGAAATATGACTTGATTTAGAAAGTTTTAAAATGCACCTGTCCCTATGACCCGCAACATGGTTAAATATATACCTTTAAGAAATGCTTTAAAATTTGGATAAGGAGATAATACAAAGATGCAAAAATGTTTAAATAAGCATAATTTATATGGGAGAAAGATTGGAAATAAGAACAATGTTCCTCAATGGAGGTATGGGCTCAATGGAGGTATGGGTAAATAACCTGAATTATGTTCAGAAATTGGATTCCTAGGGTGCAATGAAAATGAATACATTAAAGCTACATATATCAACATAATATATTTTAAAATATAAAGCAACAAGTAATATTCAATTCAGGATATAATTACTTCTTATGAGGAGTATATAGGGATATACCATCAGGAAGGCTTGTACAGTGGATATTAATAGTACAACAATTTTTCCCCAAAGCATTGATAACCCCATTTTATATCCCCAATCAATTTTAATAAGAATTCAAGTACCCTTTGACGCTACCTTAAAATTCAATCTCAATCATCATAGCAGCCATGATTCTTTACAAGAGTCGCAACAGAATCTGGTGGAAAATCTGTGAATCTGCAGACAAATTGGCACTGAATTACCTGCTCAACCTTATCTTTGATCACTCTGTCCTTGCTCACTTAGGTCCTGACATGCAGGCCTCCTATCTATTCCTCAAATTTACAGAGGAGCCCCTCCTGAAGTGCCTTTGCACTTGGTCTCTCTGCCCATCTCCCCTCCTTGAATTCTTTGCTAGCATGTTACCTGAAAGAAATTTTTTCCTACCAATCTATTAAAGTGTTGATCTCCAGCCCCCATCTTCCTTATCACTCTTTTCACTTTCTCCTTCAAAGGATTTATAATCTTTTAATGCATGACATCGTTTACTGATTGATTTATTATGATTTATTACTGATTGATTATGTCTGTCCTCAGCCCTTTAGAATGACAACACAAAATTTGTGTTCATCTTTCTTACTGTTGTAATGCATGGTAGGTATGAAACAAAAGATTTCTGATTCAATTCTTTCATGTCTGCTACTTAGATGGATGTGGTAGAAGCCAGGCAACTCTCCACATCTAACAGTTCTGTTGTTCTTATGCTTGATAAAGTAAAGAAAATATGGGCCAAGGCTTGGAACTGATTGCCCAGGTTCCAGTCTCCCAAGGTGTCTCATGTAGATTCCTCAACAGCAGCATTTCTTAATCTATTTAAGTTCTTCCAATGAGCCTTGTGCTTGCTCTTATTATCTCTCATGAATTCAACTAAGAACTTATTTTAAACATTTTGGTCTCCTCTTAGACCCCAGATTCTCCTCAAATCCTCTGGAAAGCACTGAAATTAATATTTTCAATTAAATTCCCTATGATAAGCTTTAGGAAAACAGTTAAAAATTCCGAATGTGTCCTAAATACACAAATTTCTGCCACAAAAAAAGTGGTAGAAAAGGATCTATTACTTTCTTGAAAGGAGGAAAAAATATACCGAAGGGAGAAAAAACTTCAATTAACTGTCTTTTTATACTACAGTAACATATAGAATGGCACGATTAGTCATCATTATGTTCTTAGTCTATAAAAATAATATTATTGTTCTTTGTGTTAAAAACTGAGTCCGAATTTTGTTTCCAGGAGACACTATAAATTTTAAAAATACATTTACTCTCCATTGTCCATTATCTTTGTGCACAGGAAACATATTTATGTGGGGTCAGGGACTATAATTTCTGAATGAACCTGAACATCACTTTATTAGCTCAGTGGTTTAAGCAACTTGGATAATTACCCACATAAGATTACATTCACTGTCTTAATTGCACTGAATTAGGCAATACACAGATAAATTATACTGAAATATAGACAGAAAACCTAATTACATGTGTCAAACACTATATTGTGCATATAAATATCGAATGCATACAACTGTCAATATTCAAGGAATGCTATCAGAGTAGGTCAAGTGTAGAGGAAAACTTACAAGCAAAGGATGCAAGATGTGAGAAATACATGGCATTTATCTTTTGGTTGAAAATATGTTTCTTCTGTACAATAGAAAGAAAAAATTCAATTACACGCTTTGTTCATTAGTTTCGTGCTACAATGGTTTTCTTAACAATAAGAAAATATTTGAAATCATCATTTCTGTGTCCTGCAATGTTTTGTTTCAGAGTATTAATTACTCATGTAGGAGGAGGAAAAGCTAGAACATAATGATTCTTGTAGTCTCCTAATAAACTGATTGCCCAGAGTGCACATCACTTAATTATAAGTTGTAAGAAAAATGAGTTGTAAGAAAAATTTTCTTCTGCTTGCACTGTCTATTAAACTTTACCATGAATTTGAGTCTTTCCCTTTAAAAAATAATTCTGCTTATTCAAAGTGAATTTTTTTCCTTAAATACTGTCAATGTCCTGGAATACCCACTCTGTGATTCTGACAGGAAAAATATACCTTGTTTCAAGAGACAAAAACAAGTTGAGAACTATGACAAATATACATCAACTGAAGACAGTTCATATTATCAAAATGTTTTCTAAAATAGAGAGTTAGAAACTCTATCCACATTTTTGTTAGATTGTTAGGAGAAATGTATCAATTTGAGTCACCGAGTGAAAATATTGTGGGCATGTCATCATAAGAATATAAAGCAAAACCTGAAATCATATTTTAATAAAAAGAGAAGCCAGATTAAGTTTTCAGAATTAGTGGGAAATGGAAAAAACAATATCTTAATATTTATTGAATATAATAATTAAATAGACTTTGAAGGGTTTTTATTTTTTTAAGTAGCAAGTATATTATGTATAAAATTACTCACAGGTCCTCATGGTATATATCCTCAATCAAGTTACTACAGAGAAATATGGGTAAAATGGATGCATTATAGATTCACGACTCCTCTGAAACCTATGGATTTAGATCATATGTTAACACAGTTGACTCAATGCTCAGGGAAGTCACTATAATGAAACAGTGAGTGGAGAGCTCCTGTCCGTTTACTTCCTTTTCTGGTGGAGAGTTTGCTACTGTTAAGATACTAGATAAAATAAACTTAGTGATTCTGAGAGTTATTTACTTTAAGTATTTTAGAAACAAGGTACATTTTTTATCTCTATAACTAAGATTTTTTTTAATTATAATACTAATAATCTGTTAATGAAGAGGCAGAGAAATGAGGCACTTCTATAGACTGCTGATTAAAGTATAAATTGCTCTATTAAAATAATGTCTACAGTGAAATTTTTCAAAACTCTCAAAGGCCTCGTCATATTTTTCCTGTGATTGCATTAGTCTGTGAACCTCTAAAACAAAATTTAATAGTAACAAATATTAAGATTTTTAAAAACAGAGTAAAATAAAACTTGGGAGTAGATTTAGGCCAGATAACCTGTAGATTGCTTGTAGTGATCTAAGCATAATGAATGTTCTCAGGACAAAAATCATATTCATTGTCATTCACTATAAACAAAGTTGACCACTCTGTAAAGACAGAGAGAGTACTCACCAAACAGCAAAAGCGTTGTAACACTTCTTGTCCCTGGGCCCTTGAAAAGTATCAAGTATGTGCACCATTACCCTTAACTCCCCCTTTTTGTATTGATATTGAGAATTCAAGGCAATTTGTTCACCTTAAGGAATTTCTGGTTCAAAATGAAAACCTAATCATTTTTTAACCTCCTCTTGCTCTTTAGAAGCTGTTAAAGTTATGGTAATAAATAATGCATGAAGCTACAACATATCATACAATTACAAACAATTATATAGGTAGCTTCAATTTCTAAGATCCAGAAGTTTTTTTTTGTTTGTTTTCCTGATTTATTTGTTTGTTTGTTTTTTTCTTGGAGAATAATGGCTTTGTTTGAGAAAGTTTAGCTCTGTGGATACCTGGAGAGACTTAAGGCATAAAAAGCCCACATACAGAATAATTTAAGAGTGATAAGTTGAATTAAAAGTTGAATTAAGATTAACATTAATTAACAGTCTGAATAAAAGACAAGATAATCCTCCATTCTCACTCCATGTCCACTCAGAATAACAACCAACTAAGTGTTAATCCTCCAGGTTCAAGTGTTGATTAGGGTAGATGGGCAGAAGATTGGAGGGCAATTGCAGTAGGATTTCTAACATTCAGAGAAATGGCCTCTGAAGTCTGGCATTTAGATTGTCATCCCAAAGAATTTCCAACTATCTGACATTTTACCACAATGAAGAAGAGGTGGTAAAAATATAAATAAGGATTTATTTTCCCTTGGGTATATACCCAGTAATGGAATTGCTGGGTCAAATGGTAGTTCTATTTTAAGTTCTTTGAGAAATCTCCATACTACTTTCCATCATGGCTAAACTAATTTACATTCCCAACAATAGTGTATAAGCATTCCCTTTTCTCCCCTACCTTGTGATGACTGTTATTTTTTAACTTTTTAATATAGCCATTCTGACTGGTGTGAGATGGAATCTCATTGTGGTTTTGATTTGCATGTCCCTAATGACTAGTAATGTTAATCATTTTTTCACATATTTGTTGGCAGCATGTATGTCTTCTTTTAAGAAGTGTCTGTTTATGCCCTTTGCCCATTATTTACCCAAAGAAAAATAAGTCATTCTATGAAAAAGACATGTGTAATTGTATGTGCATTCTAGCACTATTCACAATAGCAAAGACATGGAATCAACCAAGATGCCCATCAACAGAGGACTGGATAAAGGAAATGTGGTACAGATACATGTTAGAATACTATGGGTATGGAATAGGACTTGAGTATTTACATTTTTATTATATATTACATGCTATTATAAACCACCAGAGAACTATGGGGAGAAGATAGCTACTAATCATCTGATATTAAGGCTTTTATCATAAGAAAAGTCTCCCTCTTAATTCTCTTTCTCTCTCATTATCCTGTATTTTTAGAGTGAAAACTCAATCTCGGGATATGGTTTTCATTCATCACAATATAATAAAGATGTTTGATTTATTTTTTAATGGCTTTATACAACTTTTTAGTTAACATGGTTATCATCACTAAGCAAACACCATTAGTGGATTCTTCACCTTTTATTCATAGTAAACCCATTTGACTTCTTTCCACATAAATAATTTATGTATTAATAAGCACCTAAATTAGCTCACTCTTACAAAAATAAAAATTCCATATTCTCTTCCTATTCCTTTTGTTAAATATTTAATTTTCACATATCTCAGTATCTCTCTCTCTCACACTACTTTCTGCCTCTTATATAAATGTGCGCGTGTCTGTGTATGTGTGTCTGTGCGGGCAGTTTGAATTAAATAGGTAACCCTTACATCTACTCACCATAAGTTGGTGACAAATTTGAGGAATTAGACAGTATTTTCATAGAGAATTAGCTAAAATTTTTCACTTTCAGACTCTATCACGCATATTCTGATTAATAGGCAAAATCACAATTTTTCTTGAGACCGTTAGACAGTGGAGATCAGAGGACCATTAAGTAACCTGAAATCCAAGAATAATATGTACCTCTAAGGAAAAATAAGATAAGAGCTCTTGTTGTCCTCGGGTAGATACCAAGTGCCAGTGAAAATAATTCAGTTAAAATGTTTAACAAATGTATACAGGCAGAGTTTAGGCTGGTAAGAGACTTTAAACTTATTTAGAAACACAGATACAGTGCAATTACCCACATGTGGCTCTTCTCCATTGATCTCATTATGCACTCATAATAGTAAAGATTACAGACATGATGAAATTTTATGAGTTCATATGGCCCCTGTGCACAGGATGAAGAAGAGAGACCATAGTCAATGAAAGAAAAGCAAAATACTCCACATTGATCTATTTCTCTGTGAAATGAAACCTTAAGCCACTGCAAGAAGGTCATACCTTCTTCAAGAAGGTGCCTTAGGGAACAGCTATCACCAGAGAAATGAAATGAAAAGGAAAACAAAACAAAAACAACCTTTTATCTTTGGAATTCATCAGGGATAGGTACAGAATGGGGAAAGCGTAGAATCATCCTGAAACCCAGGAATGTACTTGCTCACAACAAAGTTTCAGAGTAATGATGAATGTCCACTTCCACCGCTGAAAGGTAACAAGTATCCAGGAAAACTGTGACAGCATTCTGCTGTTGCGGGAAGGTTTGGAGAGCATGAAGTGAGACCTTCTTTGAGATACAGCTACAAAGAAAAATCTTAAAGCCGACTATGGTGCAGATATTGAGCAAGACTCTTAGGAAAATCTACCTCCAACCAAACAAAAGTTAGCACTGATGGAGTTTGCAATCTATGAGTTAGCAATAGTAAAAGCCAAGCTCAATTCTCAGCAAGACCAACTCAAGTGCCCACAGTAAAGGCCTATTCAAAGATAAAGCATGCTAGTTTCCTGGCATAAACACAAATTACTTTCATCTGTTTTTTTACTGTCCTTTGCAATATGTTTAACTTTCCACACAAACATATGAGGCAAACAAAATGTTAAGAAAACAAGAGCTGTAAAGAGAAATAGCAATCACTAGGAGAAGATGTAAAGTGCAGATGTTAGAAATATACATTAAGAGAGTTAAAATAACTGTTTATTAAAGGCTCCAGTGAAAAATGTGAGAAATATGCATGATGAGATAGATAATTTCAGCAGAGATATAAACGGTTAGAAAGAATAAAAGGAAAATAGTAAAAATGCAAAACATAGTAACAGAATGATTTAAAAAAAACCTCTCAGTAGTCTTGACACATTTGTGGAAATAATGAGGGAAATAATGAGTAAAGTTGTGAACAGATAGGTAAAACTTAGACAACTGAAGAACAAAGAATAGAAAACATGGAAGAACACTATCTCTACTAAAAAAACAAAATTAGTCAGGCATGGTGGTACATGCCTGTAATCCCAGCTACGCAGGAGTCTGAGGCAGGAGAATAGCTTGAACCCAGGAGGCAGAGATTGCAGTAAGTCGAGATTGCACCATTGCATTCCAGCCTTGGAAACAAGAGCGAAACTCAAATCCAAAAAAAAAAAAAAGAATCCAGAACACAGTATCCAGGAGACCTTTCATGATATGTCATTATCTAACTAACAGTTTCATTTAATATACATGCAGTTGCAATCCAAAACTGATAAAACAGAAAAACAGAGAAAACATTTGGAAAAGATTATTGCAAAAAATTTTCTAAAATTAATGCAATGTAACAAGAGTCAATTATCTAAGAAGACACCCAGTCTCAGAAAACACAATCAGCATAAAAAAAAAAAACAACAACAACAAAATGACATGAAATGTATCAAAAAGCAAAGACAAATGGAAATATAAAAGGCAGCCAAAGAACAAATAACAAAAAGGAAAAAGAAAAAAAAAACTCTCAAAAATAAGAAATGAGAAAGTTAATTTCTCATCAAAAACCATATAAGCCTGAAGATAATGTGACATTGTCAAAGGGCTGAAATAAAAATCCATCATCAATCTAAATTCTACACTCAGTATATTTCAAAAGTAAAGGAGAAATGTATTTTCAGACAATTTCAGAAGACTCAATAATGCTAAAATGATAAAATGCAGACACAGTGGGGGAAATCAAATGAAATTCTACAGCAGAAAAAGTAAAAAAAAATTTAATGCAGATAAATCTTGAAGAAAATCTTTATAGTCTGAATAATATGAAACTGGCCTCATGGATGAATGTCCCATGTGGTGCTGTGCTTCAGAGAACTTGATTATTTCCATTTTTTTTAGTTAGAGTAAATGAAGAAATAATGTAGAAACACACTTACCACATTATTAAAACAAATTTCTGAGTGATGAAGAAACTCTTCAAAATATCAAATTATTACACCTATAACAATATCCTTTGATATAATTTATGTCTAAGTACATATAGTCAGTTGTATAATTTTAAAGGTGGAACTAAACATATAGAAAAACCACTGCTATGTTAATATTATATAAACTCTAATTTTTTTATTAAGTATATATTCTATTGGAGGACAATAATCTAATGTTAACCAAGTATTAACTTAAATGCAATAAATTACATAAGTGTATACACTTCTCACTTTCTTATTTTTACAATTTATTTATTATACTTTAAGCTCTGGGGTACATGTGTAGATCATGTAGGTTTGTCACACAGGTATACATGTGCTATAGTGGTGGTTTGCTGCATCCATTGCCCGTCATCTACGTTAGGTATTTATTCTAATGCTATCCTTCCCCAATTCCTCCACCCCCTCCTATTTCTCCCCTAGGCCCCCAGCCCTCACGCCATGGTGTGTGATGTAACCCTTCCTGTGTCCATGTGTTCTCATTCTTCAACATCCACTTATGAGTGAGAACATACAGTGTTTAGTTTTCTGTTCCTATGTCAGTTTACTGAGAATGATGGTTTCCAGCTTCATCCATGTCCCTGCAAAGGAGATGAGCTCATTCTTTTTGATGGCTGCATAGTATTCCATAGTGTACATGTGCTACATTTTATTCATTCAGTCTATCATTGATGGGCATTTGGGTTGGTTCCAAGTCTTTGCTATTGTGAACAATGCTGCAATAAACATATGTATGCATGTGTCTTTATAATGGAATGATTTATAATCCTTTGGGTATATACCCAGTAATGGGATTGCTGGGTCAAACTTCTCACTTTCCTAAATAAAACAGGGGAGACATAATTTTTGACAATCAAATAGGAATCCATTTATCAATTTTGTCTTTTTGATCCATGTAATCAAGTTTAAATACTGAATAATAATATTTATTTTTAAAATTAAAATATGGAGTAATATTTGGAATAAATACCATATAATAAATTATTATATAGTACGTATATAATGTGGTATTGCCTAGAATATGTATATGCTATTATATAATATATAATTTATATTCATACAAGAGGGAAAGATAAGTTCTTGTTAAGTTACACATTTGTTTCATAGCTAATAATTTTACTTTCTCAAGACAGAGAGAGAGAGACAGAGAGAGAGAGAGAGAGAGAGAGACAGAGAAGATACCAGCAGCAGGTGAAAAGAGGTACCTAACCAAGATAATGTAGGAAAGCATTTGGTCAAAATGTTAGGTTTGGCTTTTAATAGTAAAAATTGTTCAATCATAAAAATAAGTGCATAATTTTTATTCCACTTCTATGTAACATTAATTACTGACAAGATTGTCACTCTTCTTTCAAAAACTGGAATAAAATAGTAGAACAAATTGATAGCCATATCATCACTCTCTCCATTTCTGAGATAAGATATTTCTGTCTTAGAAAAGAATAGTAAAGGATGAGAAATATTTAACAATCATTTTATATTCTGTTCCCAGATTCTTTCATTCTTTACATAAGGATTTGATTAATAATATAAACCAAAATTTTCAAATTTTTACTTGCAGAAAATGAAAAACATAAAATATACGGCAGTTTAGTTAGCCTCATAAACATTGTCTCTTTTCCTAACAATACATAAAAGAAGGAAAATAAATCTTCTCTAAGGAAACACATGAGAAAGAAGGACATTGAGGCAACAAAATGCATAATATTCTTTCTCATCAGAATTTTTAAGTAAATACAATTTCTACTCACTTTCATCTTATCATAGTACAAATATGATTAAATATTTGAAGCATGAATAAACGTATAAAGGTAGAAGATTATGAGTTTTGGATGAAATCCAGAGGAAGAAAATTTAAAATTAAGTCATATGACTACACTGAATTATAATAATTATAACATGCATACCAAGAGTAATAACGTAAAAAGAATTTTTAAATTACAATGCATGAACACCATCTAATTTATCAGATTTTGCTCAAGATATGAAAAATTATATTGTTAAAGCAAACTCTCAAATAAATATATAATATATAATGCTGGCAGAAAATCAGTTTAAAAATAGACAATGGATGTAAGCACAAATTTAATACTTGAATTCTGCAATTAACTTATAGATTTTCATTAATGTGATTTTCTACAAATACCTATTGAGTGCCCTGGAGATATAGCAGTCAACAAAAAGATAAAAATTTTATCTCTACTGTCTGTATTTAAGTGAGGCTGAGGTGGTCATAATAATAATTTTTTTTAATGTATACTATGTTAGATAACAAAAGATATAGAAAAAATAAGAGAGAGGGAAATAAGCAGAAGAAAGTCTTTAGGTGAGTAATTGTAATTTTAAATTGTGCATTTAAGAAAGTTACATTAGTCAGAGAGGTTATATTGCAGTAAAATATTAACTCTGAAATTTTAGTTGATTTGACACATGAATATATATTTTTTGGCTCATGAAAATCTTTGGAAATGTATAGTAAACATTTAGAAATATTTAACAACCATTTCATATTTTCTGATTTTATTGTTTTCTGTAGCTCTGGCAGCTCTCTATGGCAACTTTCTCCTCAGGGATTACACAGTGATATAGTTTGTATATTTGTCCCCAAGAAAATAATCTCAGGTTGAATTGTAATTCCCAGTATTGGAGGCGCAGCTTGGTGGAAGGCGACTGGATCATATGGGTGGATTTCTGATGAATGGTTTAGCGCCATCCTCTTGGTGCTGTCCTCATGATAATAGGTTCTCTTGAGATCTGATTGTTTAAAAGTGATGGCTCCTCCCTCTTCTGTTCCTTTCTTGCCATGTGAGAGGCCAGTTTCCCCTTTGCCATCTGCCGTGTGTTAAATCTCCCTGAGGCCCTCCCCAAAGCTGAGCAGATGCCAGCATTGTGCTTCCTGTACAATCTGCAGACCCATTAGTCCATTATACATTTTTGAATAAATTGCTCAGCCTCTTTATTTCAATGCAGGTATGGCCTAATACATACAAGAGCCAAAATTCTGGCTCCATGATAAAATATGGCCCTCATTCTTGTTGTAATGTGAATGAGTGTATGGGCATATTGGTTATAGGCTTCTCACTGTTTTTGTCTAGACATAACTTTCTTTTTTCTCACAGTCACAGTTCTGTCTCATTGTAGGCAGATTTTTTTTTTTTTTTCAAGAAAGTAAGGGATTTTAGATATTTGTGAGTACCAACAGTATAATCACCACACAGGCTTTATTAGAAAGGTGACATTAAAGACCTGAGGTTAGTGAGGAATTAAACCCTTTATATATATTCATTCTGGATGAATAATCCAAATAGAGCAAAGAAGAAATCCAGATGCCCTGAAAAGGATGCATGCTGAGCTGAATCAAAGGAACATGAGGAACCTTATGCCTAGAGACTGGGTTAGGCTGCACCAGAGAAAAGATAAGGTAGAAGTTTACCCAAATTAGAAAATTGGTAGATGTATCCGAATTCCAAGATTAACTGAGGACACTTTCGTGCTTCATCACAGTTTCTGTTGATGTTGTGAGACACGAGCTGGAGATACTGGCAATGTGAATTCTATGCCCCAAAGTGGAAATGATGCACCAGAGCACTAGAGGATCATGGAGGATAAATTCTAACATGGTATCTGGGCTAGCCAGCCAAAGACCACAGGGGCCTCTCCTGTTTGCAAACTTCATTATCTTTGCTAAATGGGTGAATTATTGGTAACAATCTGTTCATGTCTTATTTGCTTTAAAGAACAGGGATTTAAGTAGATCATATGTTATAATTACACAACTTGATTTCAAACAATGGGAACAAACTGTCATCATAAAGTCTTCCATGAAAACTAAGTGGCTATGTGGTTATATTCCCACTCTGAAGCAAATTCTGTTTGTGCAGTTTATATAATGTTTCTATTAAGAATTACCTCTATTTTATGAGCATAATGAAATGTAATTTTGTATCCTTTAATCACTATGGGCTTGTGTTCCTGGATGCTTTATTTACAATAAACATGGCAACCAGTTCTTTTCACTTGAGGTAACCTACTTTGGGGCGTTCCATTTTCACCGACCCTGACCATTGATAATCTAGAATTACTTTTCTGAATTGTGAGTTCCTGGGTCAAAAGGTATACCTCTTATCAAGCTTTTAATTCATTAGCCTAAATTATTTTTAGGGAGATTGCATCATATGACATTCCAATTTGAACTGACATTTGGATGAAAAAAAATCTTGTCAACTTGATAAGTGAAAAATCATATAATTTTACAAACATACAACTTTGGTAATAAATTATCAGAAAAGATTAAGTGAAGATTATTTTTACTTCACATTATTTCTGTTATGATTTTCCACGAGCTATATAATATAGTATTTAATAATATATGATTGCAGACTGCTTGGATTCGAATCATAGCTCCATAATTTACCCTTTGAGATCTTAGGGAAATAACCCAACACAATGCCTCAGTTTCTCAGTATAGTGCTAGGAACAACTTCAAAAACCATTTTGGTAAATTCTTTCAAATAATGTGTATAACAATTTTTGTAGTCATTGTTCAAAGTATAAACTTACAATATACTATTACTTTATGCATTTTTACCAAAACAACTATGTAAATTTTGAACGAAAGATAAGCAAATATAAATAATTTGTAAATAATCATTTGTTATGCATTTTCCATCAAATTAATTGAAAGACTTTTTTAAAAAAAGATGTTAAAAACCCCCTTTTCTAATTCATTATACATATTTTAAGGTATTTTACTTTGGGCATATTTTAATGTAATAGCATTTATTGTTTACATGGGTTTTATAGCACAGCCAAATTTAAATGTGCTGTCTGATTTTGTGCCAGAGGACAATGAACTTTATGCTGCTTTTAGTATAGCTCTCAAATTGATTGCTAAAATGAAAGGAAGTGTTGAAAACTCACCGACGTTGTTTGGCAAATGCATGCTATTTCTGTAGGTGAAATAACTCGTTTTACTGAATAATGTTCCTCTTGCCAGCCCCTCACTCTGCAGAGGTCAATCAAGGACTGTTTAAAGCAGTAGCTACTATTTTGAGCACTATGACAAATTTCATAGTTTGCTTTGTTAATATGCTTACAATTAGGTTTATGGGCTTAATTTATTATTTTGAAGGTATTGAAATTAATATTTATTTACTGAAAAGTCATTATTTGCTCAGATAATTGTAAATTTCTCTTATAATTCTCATTGGCAATAATGTAAATTAAGCAGAAAAGCTACAAGTAGCCTAACTTTTCATTAAAACATTTTCACTTAAAAATCAGTTAAAATTTGCCTTGGAGCTGTAGCTCACACCTGTAATCCTAGCACTTTGGGAGTTGGAGGTGGGTGGATCACTTGAGGTTTGGAGTTCAAGACCATCCTGGCCAAAATGGTGAAACTCCATCTCTAATAAAAAATGAAAAATTAGCCAGGCGTGGTGGTGGCTGCCTATAATCCCAGCTACTTGGAGGCAGGAGGATCCCTTGAATCTGGGAGATGAGGAGGTTGCAGTGAGCCGAGATTGTGCTATTACAGTCCAGGCTAGACAATAAGAGCAAAACTCCATTTCAAAACAAAAAATTAAAATTAATTGAGATATTATGCAAAGTATAGAATTATAAATTTATTTCAAAAACTAATATCATGATACATTCATTTGTTAATCTCCTTAAAATCAAGAGTATTGTATACTAGACAACCCAAACATTCAATGTTTCAAATATGTATGTTGCTAATAAATTAAAAAAGAGTTAATAGATTGGAGCTTTTGTTAAATATATGTATCATTTGTTAAATATATATATGTACATCTTAGCTCAAAATTATGTCATATTAGAAGAAAATATTTTAAAAAATTGACATTTAGCTACAAGTCATTATGTGGAGGCCAACCGATTTCCAGTGAAAATAGGCCTATTTTCTGAATTTCACCACTGTTTTGGGTAAAAAATTTTATACATTTCTCTACAATTAGTATTGATTTCATGTTGTAAACTTGTAAACTGTTAAGTTTACAAGATTACCTAACATGCATTTCTCTTTAACCTCAAATGAAGACAATAAAATAAGTATTTTGGCCTATTCTCAAATTACATAGCTGAATTTCAAAGAGTTCTATGAGGTTTCCCAAGGCCAACTCAGTGAGTACAGAAGACATTACAACCACAGGATCAGCTGTCATAGTACAATCAGTACTCAATTTCTTCCACTGTTATATTAGCCACACCACTGCTAGTATGACCATTTAAAACATAACAGGCAATGTCTCTGCTTCAATAATTTCTATCTAACTCAGAAAATTCTTATCACCCATAAGGTACACATAAATTAGTTCTCTACCTCTATGATCTGTTGCACATTCCTCTAACTGTCTGGGTCTCTGCTTTCACCATGGAGGTCTTATTTCTGGTCCTCAAACAAAGCAAGTACCATGCCATTTCAGAATCTTTCTACTTGCTCCTTACTACATTTTTCCAGAGAGTCATATCACTTGCCTCTTTATTTTGGTTTCTTATTAAATGTTACTACCTTGGAGAGGATTTCTATGAGAACCCTATATAAAATAGCCCTGCCACTTTATTTTTACTTCCCATCTTCATTTTTCTTTATAGTGCTTATTACCAATTTATTCATTGTTATGATATTGCATTCAGAAGTTCATATGACTTTGTATTACAGACCTCTGGTTGCCTGGAAGGTAAATCACCTTACTGGAAATGAGTATCGAGCTCGAATGCTGCTTCTTCTCTTCGGATTTATTTTGCTAAAATTGTTCCAAAGATGTAGATGTTCTAGAATATGGTGACAGTGCTAAAACAAGGAATCCTAGGAGCATTGGGATTTTAACATTATGTCACCACCATACACCTAAATACTATATCAGATATTTACAAATTGATTAGTTAAAATGGTTTTAAAGGCTGAGCCATTTTAAGATTAGTTCTCATTATGATTAACTCATTTCATGGACCACACATATTTGAATCTTTTGTGGATGCTAACCTCACGCTAGTACATGGTAAAAGAGATGAAAAGATTAATTCTTAGCTCAATTGCTACTGACACACCTTACAGGAAGTACCTCTACCTGAAGGCTTACTCACTTGCTACCTTATGGAGGTCTTTCTCTTCCCTTACTCACACAATGGTTTTAAAATCCTTTCAAGGCTTTATTTCACACGCACACACACACACGCACACGCGCACACACACACACTCATCAAGTGAGAACTGCAGACGTTGCATCTTACTGATCCTGTGATATTTGTCCATAAGATTTTATTTATAACACTCCTTTATGTTCAAACTCTGAATCACTTATTACCTCAGATTCCAGTATCTTCCCCATGGAATATATAAATAGAAACATGAAAAATCAATCTATTTTTATTTATGCTACAAAGTGCTCAGATTTATATATAATGGAAGTTACATGTATTTGAATGACAAAAAAATTCTAAGCTTTGTATAGCTTGGTAATTTTTAGTATTTTATCTTAAAATGTGAGATTTTTATACAATGTGAAAAGTTATAAAATATACCTAACATCCAAAAATGTTGACAACTTCTCCTCTCTAATGTAGAAATAATAATTAAGCCATCAATATTCTATCTCAAAGTATAGTTTGTATTCAGCTGGATAACGTTACTTTTAGTAATGTCATAAGATAAGCACAGTTGAGGGAGAAAACTGAAAGGGCCTGAGAGTTTAAACAAATTCAGGTATAAATGACTTTTTGATAAGGGAGACCAAAATCGAAACTCCCTTGCCTAGATCTTTAAAAAACTCTGAGTTGTGATTTATGTTGACAATTTTACTATGAAATCGGTCTGGGGCTGGGAATTATTTGTGACTCCTCACTCTTTCCAATTTGAGTACTCTCTCGCTTACTGAGTATTTCTGTGAGTGTTTAATAAATCAATTGCACATGAATTCTTATCTCAGTGGCTCTTTGTAGGGAGCTAATCTAAAACAGTACTATAGTATTATAATGTTTCATTTGTCTAATTTAGTCATAAGTGAAGTTACATTGATCCTTGAAGATCTAGATGCCTAGACAGCCATGCCCTCAAAGCCTACCTTAAAGAATTATGTGCTCCAGAATCTTACAAACCCATATGCTTTAGCTCAATCCTTTAAAACTCTACTTTGAAAAATTCTATTATTTAGGACATCAGCACAAGAGATTAAGTTTCTATGAAATTGAGTATGGGATTTTTAGTTTTTTCTTGTTTTTCAGAAGTTCTTTCGCTATTTTAACAATTTAACAGATTTGCAAATGGTCTGAATATTAGGTAATATTGGACTATAATATTAGCTAACATTATTGTATTTATGTTGTTTATGGTATCATGTTAAATTTCATTGATTGTAATAATTTTGCAACAAGAGTTTATTTAAAAATATGCCCTCGGTTTTAGCAAAATCATGCCAAATAATTTAAATACAAATACAATGATCATAAGTTTCCAAATTATTTTCAAACATTTCAGAAAGTTAACATATACCTATTGCTCTATAACTCTCTATATAAAACTTGATATTAATGTGAAGTAGTGTTAACATATTTAAATATATAAAAAGGGACAATGTTAAAGAATATTAAGAATGTAAATTGTTATTTAATTGTAGTAAAAGACATATGCATGTTAAGTTATCCTTGAGCAATTCTTATGTTTGAAATTAAATTAAAAAGTAACAGTTTATAGCATCAACTTTAGGATAATTTGTAGGGAAAATTTTTATAATATCAAAGTTAGTTTTTATTCTTTATAACTGCTAGAATTTTAAATTTGTTTTCAACATTATTGATTATATAGTTTCAGATGACACTCTTCATATTTTTTCAAAGAAAACTTATATGCCCCAAATGCATTTCAAGTGGCAAACACTGAAATATATATATTTATTTATTATCAAAATTAATGTATTACAATAAACATTTTAAAACATCAAGATAGAGTTCCAATAGTGAGTACAGCCTTATTTTACATATATGGGAATTACCTTTTTCAGTAAAACTTAGTATAGCTTTAGTAGTTTTTAGTATCTTATCTTAAAATGTGAGATTTTATTCTTTTTGTTTCAAAATTGACTATCATTAAAATAAATGTAATTGTTACAGATTTTTCAAGATTTGTGTACCAAACTGGATCCCTTTCAAAATGATTGTACTTGCAGTTATGTAATGCAGAGGGAATGAGTGTTTATAGAAACTTGGATAACTAGATTTATTGTATCTGAGTCTGAAATGATACTGCCTTTTCTGACAATATGAAAGCCAATTAAAAAAAATGACCCAGTCTATTGTCGATGGGCATTTGGGTTGGTTCCAGGTCTTTGCTATTGTAAACAGTGCTGCAATGAACATTTCTGTGCATGTGTCCTTATGGTAGAACAATTTGTAATCCTTTGGATATATACCCAGTAATGGGATTGCTGGGTCAAATGGAATTTCTATTTCTAGGTCCTTGAGGAATAGCCACACTGTCTTCCACAATGGTTGAACTAATTTACACTCCCACCAACAGTGCAAAAGTGTTCCTATATCACACTGCCACATGTGTACCTATGCAACAGTTTTGCATGTTCTTCACATGTACCCCAAAACCTAAAATGCAATAAAATAAATAAATGGGAGAAATAAAATTAAAAAAAAAATGACCCAAGTGTTCTTATCTTAAAATTTATGAAATGTAATTTATTTCAAATGTTTTTATTTTACTTGTCTGAAAACATTCATTATATAATTGTTTTCAAAGATAAACTTTCATTGTTATTTTCTATGCTCAGCCCAAACACAATGATTAGAACAGATTTCTTCTTCAAAATTTGAAATTTATTTTTGCTATTAAATAAGTGATTATAAGAGCTATATTTGTTTCTATTAAAAAGCTTTGCCATATTTCTGTAATAATATGTGTATGTTGTATAAATCAAAACTAGGAGATGTCTATATTTTAAAAAGCAAAATTAAATCTATAGATGTGTAGATGTTTTAAAATAATATAATAATGGATAGTGCTCAGTTGAACCTTACATATCTGAGTACATCACTCTACCTAACTTATCCATCTATATCAATAACTTTGAACCTTTGATTTGGCCACAGATCTCTGGTATACAAATCACTTTACACAATTCAAGATGTTATTTCAATAGGAAATTCAACTTGAATCTAATCCTCAGTTTAGACCATCTTTTTAATCTAGGATCCAATCTAACCATTATCCCCTATCTTTGTTTATTATGTACTTTACAGTCTTTTCCCTGTGTGTATGCATGTGTTATGTTTTCAGATGTTTGATAATTAAATATTTTCTTAAAAACAGCTAGATTGTTGTAATGCTACTGTTTTGGAAGCATATTTTATTTTAGTAGTTTGACTGTGTTTGATCTATCATCTATTGAATCTGCAAATAGCACATACACACATAAGGTCTACACATAGGAATATAATATTTTTTTGTGAATTAGTCTCTGTATTGTCTGAAAATATTGTAACAATATTTTATTGCTTGAGTTTCTATGAAATTTTTCATGATACATATTGTGTATTCTTCTATATTACTATCGTGGGCATCCCTTATCTGTATTTTCACTTACTGTGATTTCCTTTACCCATCGTCAATCATAGTCCAAAATTATTAGGTAAAAAATTCCAGAAATAAATAATTTATGTTTAAAATACCATTTATTACAGTATTATAGTTATTCTATTTTATTATTATGGTTGTTTATCTCTTACCGTGCCTAATTTATAAATGAAACTTTAACACAAGTATTTATATATATATATGCCAATTTTGAAACTATAATTAGTATTATTTGTTGTATAGAATGATAAATAATGTTTGACACCTACCCTGTAATATATATATATATATATATATATATATATATATATATAAATACTTGTGTTAAAAGTTTATATATATATATATATATATATATATATATATACCCATAATGTATATAAGGTTCCACACTATACTTGTTTCAGGTATCCACTGGGGCTTTTGAAATGTATCTCCCATACATAAGAGAGGACTGCTGTATTCCAGACATATTTAACACTGAGAACCCAAAATCTAAAGTAGAATAAAGTAAAATTACATTATGTTTTTGGTGACAGTAGAATGAAAATTTTCAGAACAATTAGAGTTGTCAGCACTCCAAACAATTATTTGGAAAACAGAAGAGGCCTTGGGCACTAGTTCATCTCCATGTTAATGGATATGGTGGTTTAAAGGTGGAATTAGTGTGTGTTTTGAAGCTAATTAGAGCACAGTTGTTAAATGTCACATCTGTTGTTCATAAAGCATATGGTTTTAAGATTTAGTCCTGCACAGATCTGGCATTTTTAACCAATATTCGCATATATTTGAATCTGTAATGATTTTATTATCTTGTGGTTTATTGCAATTCAGTATTTGTTGCTAGATTTCAAGATGAATCTTTAAAATATTTTAGGTAGAAATTTTCTAATTAGCTTATAGTCTGTCACTTGAAAACCGTTTATGAATATTTGTATCCTAAGTTAAAAATTAACATGCTAAACAGTATTCTAAAAATTAGAAATTATTTCAACTATTGGATTAGTAGTTATTCCTTGAACAAAAATTTTGAGATCACTTTTAATTAAGGCATTTAAGTACTGATTCTTGATAAACATTTTTTATCCCAAATATCAATTTAACATGGATATGACTTTATATTGCTTTGGTTGTAAGTATATGGGAATTAACACTATAAATCACCATATGAAATACATGACAGTTCCGTTGGAATATATCAATGTTACCAAAGTTTTTCTGAAAATTTTAGTTGAAGATCCAATATTTAGGGCAATATATGTTTATGATCAATTAAAATTATCTTTAATTGTTAGAATATAATTTGTCTTGTATTTGTGTCTGCAACCTAGAAAGATAAAACAAGAAGGAAATTACAATCCTGTAGTTGACCTCTTTTCACAGCTAATTTGAGAGTATTGTTTCTGTGGAGATAACGGTCTCCATGGTTACTGGTTGCAGACTTTTTAAATGTTTTAACAAGGTTGGAAGCATCCATAGAACTGTTGCTTTGCATTTCAGCAAATAAGGGCATTCATCCTTTGAGATTTCACCTTTCAAATAAATCCAGATCAGATGAAGTGCACTGTAATGTCTATAACATATCAGCAGCTTATACATGTTATATATGGGTGACTATTTAATTAAATACTTTGTATCTAAATTTGTAATTTGTCTAAGTAAATGTTTGTTATTAGGAAGAAGTGGTTCCTAGTGTCTGGACAGATCAATATCACTGTGCTGTTCAAATGACATAGAGACAAACTCTCCAGTTGGAGGATCAGTCTTGTTATCTCTGAATATGTCAGAAAATGTCATAATTGTATAGGGAAGGTGAAATGTCACTGAAGGAAATAAGGGAGTGGGTTATAAAAAATAAGATTTAGAAAAATAGTCTGAACCCTGACTATAATTAATAGCACTTTAGTTTGCCTTTTGGTATTTTTTTTTGGAATACAGCAGTTTGATGAATAGGGGACACTGAAGCATTGCCATTACTTTCAGTGCCAAACACCACAATTACTTTTGCACCAACCTAATATTACACATTTTAACATTTTGACCATTTCATCCACCATATTTTGTTTCATAACATGATCCATTCCTTAACATGCCAATTCTATATGCATGTATTTTAATGCTGGATACATGCATAAAAGATGATACTACAAGTTTGCTTTTAGTCAAAGTTTGTGGATTTTTTTTCAGTTATATACAATTTTGGTTGCTCTAAATATTTTAATTGTATAAATCATGTAAATTATTAACGTATAAAATATACCTTTTATTTCATTCCATATATTTGACTTGTGAAATTTTGAGCATTTGTCATTAACAAGTAGTTAGAAATGATTCTATTTTAATATACATTTTCCTTCCAGTTAGATATTTTAACCAATTCACTTGAGACCAACTACCGACTATATCTGTATTACAGTGATAGACCAAGGAACAAACTGAAAGAAATAGAGCATGGCCGTAATCCTCCGAGTGCTGGTATTTTGTTTGAGAAGATTTATTCTATGCTCTGTTTCACTCATCCTCAGTCATTTTAATTCAAGAGCTTTGGGTCACATCCTTTGAAAAATGTTTTCCCTATCAAAATTTAGCTACTTAAATTCAAATTTGACTCCTAACTTATTTTACTAAAATTTATATTTTAATATATATTTGTTTTACATAGAAATATCAATGAAGCATATTTTAAAATACTTTGATTAAATTGTTAATATTTTCAATATTGAAAACAGAAAAAAGAAAACAAGTAAATCAACAAAATCTCATAACTTACTGAAAACTACTGTTGCAATTTAGTGCATGTACTCTATTTTTCTTTAAGTTTAGCAATATGAAAGTCGTTATCTGATTTATGTGTTCTTGTGAAGGTATTAAATAGCCTTTAGTAATGATGTCAATGAAAGTACTCATTAAATTAAAAATGTATATAACTAATATTATGTCAAAAATGAAAAACTGTAGAAATTTAAGAAATGTACATGAATATTCACTCTTGCAAATAGTTTAAAAGACGTTGTATGACAGTTTTTAGGTGTTTATTACATATTTTTAAAATGTTGCTTTGTTGTTCTTATTATCATTGTAATGATTCTCATTATCAGTGTAACTTATTTATGCAAGAAGACCTTAAAGTGGAAAATTTTATTTTATACTTTGGTTACCATGCAAATATATCTGAGTCAATGAAAATGTAAAACTGATATTCCATTTATCTGAAAGTATGTAAAGGAAAAATAATGTTGAAACAAAGATCATGTTCTATTTTGTTATATATATTTATTTATTATATATATTTGTTTTATATATATATACATATATATAAATTATATATATATAAATTATATATATATATGTATATATATAAATGAAGTCATTGCCACAGTTAGCATATCCATCACCTCATATTGTTACTATTTCTTGTGTTCATGGTAAGCATCTACTTCATCAGCATCTGAAGCATACAACACATTGTTATTTACTATAGTTACTTTGCTGTACATAAGCTAGACAGAGACAAATACTGCATGATCTCATACATGGAATCTAAAAAAGTTGATAGTTGTGAGAGACTGGGCAGTGGGGGAAATAAGAAGATTTGGGTCAAAGGGTATACAATTTTAGTTATAAAATAAATGTATTTTTGAGATCTAATACTTTTCTTTATTCTCTCCCCTTTCTGCCCTTTTTTCTTAGTCCCACACCACTGCCCCATTCTCCCTTCCTGTCTCTGTCTTTTATAACCACCCATCGGGGATATATGTGAGAATTATTAAATTTACAGTGGAAAGCTAAGGCACTAATTCAGTTTTTCCCTAATCTAGCCTCTCTTGCCTTCCCCATGAATTAATTTAGAATGTTCAAACAATATATAAGCCCTTCTCTCATATATCAGAATATACAATATGATAAATATATTTATATTTACATTTTGCATATGCACATAAAATATTAGTAGAAATATTTTGCAAATATATGTTATTGTTTTAGTTTTGCTATTAACTCAGTCTTGACCTTGAACAAAGCCTATCACAATGAGTCTAAATTTACTCATTTTAATATAATAAGGTTGGAATAAATGTTTTCTACAGTACGTTAATGTTTTACATAGTTGCTATTCTAATGATTTTCTAGAAGACATGTGTAAAACTGAGTCCATTTTGTAATGGAGTACTCAGACATTAGGATGTTATTTGGTAAATAAAACTTAGATGAAAATATAGCATATAACCCAGAGTTTAGGTATCAGCTTATTCTCTGCCTGTATTGTTATACCATCTGGTAATTTACATATTCAAGTATTTGAGTTTTATATATTAGCAATCATTTTTGGCCAGGCATGGTGACTCATGCTGGTAATCTAAGCACTTTGGGAGGCCAAGATGAGTAGATTACTTGAGGTCAGAAGTTCAAGGCCAGCCTGGCTAACATAGTAAAACCCATCTCTACTGAAAGTTAAAAATATTAGCTGCACATGGTGGTGTGCATCTGTTGTCCCAGATCCTTGGTAGGCTGGGCAGGAGAATAAAAAGAAAAAACAGAAAGCAATAATTTTCAACCTTCTTTTTTTAATATTTCACACAGTGTTTTTACAATTAATGTAGCTATTATGCATTAGATAAAAAAGGTGTCTGCTAGACATATAATTATAAGAAAGTTACAGTGTACTCATTCATTTGCTCGTTCATTCAGCAAATATTGAAGTATATACTGCATACTAGACAATGTGTGAAGCTCTGGAAATGGAATAAAAGTGATAGATTTCCACATTTATTTATTTATTATTTCATTTATTTACATTATAGAGTATTGAGCATACTCTATAATGTAAATAAATGAAAAAAAAATTACAATGCACCTAAAAGTGGTATAAAGAACATGTTATTACAGAAAGTAAGAGGGAAGGCTTTCTGGAAGTTGAATTTTGAAAGTTACCTTAATTAAGGAGTTGTCTGCTACTGAGGGGCACAGATCAGAAAAGAGACTGCTCCAATACCATATGAAAAGTACATTGGGTGAAGAATATGCAGTGTTTCATGGACAAAAACAGGATGAAAGGGTATCCAGACATAAGCTGGAGATTGAATGCAGCAAGGAAGCCTTCCTGGAGGAAAAAAGGGGTGAGCCACATTCTAAGTTACAGGTTAATATTTAATGGAATAAAGAAGAGGGATTGGGGAGTAGAAATAAAGGGACACAAAAAGAGAGAGAGAGGGAAATATATAGTATCAGAGCCAGAATAATACAATGATATTACTAAAAATTATAATTATTCATATTTTGGAAAGCTTGTTCTCAGTAACCCATACTGATTTTCTTGTCTATTTTCTAACATGACATGACAGTAGTGCCTTCACTTTAATGTAATTATGTCATAAAGGCCTTATGTTACTTTTAAAAACAATCTTAAGAAAACAACATAAATATGTTTTCTCTTCGTATTTTGTTAGTAGTGTGACATTTGAATCATTCCTATATCAGGTTAATGCTGATAAGTCTGTTTCTGGGTCAACACTGGTTTATTTGAATCAGTGAGAAGCAGTCAGGTCAACAGCCTCTGTATTCCTGCTTCTCTGCCTTGATCACTCTCAATCCTGATCATTTATAATTTGTGGCACAGACTTAGATATGTACTCTCAGAGGCTTCAGCTATAAATTCTCTTTTGAACTGGTTCTGTCATTAATCACAGTTAAGATATGTCCCTTTTTGATCCTTTTAAACAATATAACTGAGAGCTTAATGAGTAGCAAATAGGTAGAAAAAATATATTATTTCTTTATTTTTCTTAACTTCTTTGCAAAAATACTTTATAAAATGTTCCTAAACATAAAAGGTCTAATGTAAAGTAAATGTAACCCTAGCAAGACAATAGAATTTTGTTTTTATATAAATCATCCAAAATTCATATGAGGCCTTTCCCATGCTGTCTGTTAATAACATCAGTAAAGTCAGAGTGAGAATATGAAGGGCATACAGACACAAAGTAACATTCTTTTAAATAAAAGTGATAACCCTAAGATATATACAACAAATGTACTTTGACTTATACATTTGTCCTAGAATTCCCAAATGTTATAAAAATATTTTTCCTCAGTCTCTTTTATTTCTCTTTCTCTCTATATATATATATAATTTCTATATATGTATATAAATGTATATTTACATACAAATGTATATGTGAAATTTAGATATGTATATGTAAGTAGTTACCATTGCATCTAAATAAATGAATAAAACTATTTTCACCAAGCATTTACAAAGCTATATTATTGAGTTGTAATTTACATATAATTTTAATTTTATAGTTCTAATTATTCAGGTTAATTGTAAGTTTTAACCATCCCATTTAATGCACTTGGCAAGTATGTATACCCATGTAACCAGTGTCACAATTAAGGTATAGAATATTTTGGAGTGATGAAATAGTCTAATAGTAATTTTCATAGATTTTACAATCTAATGCCAAATTTGTCTCTGGTAAATAAATAATAATGTTAATATTTAATGTAAAATGTATCTAATTAACATATAATTATATGTAATAATACAATTATGTAAGGTCCATAAGGGCAGAGATACTTTCTCAGATTTGCTCAGTGCCTTATTTTCCAGTGACAAATGTTAGTTGCTCAGTATATGATACTGAATGGATAAACTGTAAAGAAATGACTTACACTGATAGCTGTGTTTATTCAATAGTACTATTTGTCATCTTTCACATTTTTCAATATCTTCAATTATAATATCAAAAAGAAACGAGTTTTTAAATCATACCCTTTTAAATGCTGTTTAAAGCAATAAGAAAAAATAAATATTAACTATAAACAGAGTGCTCCACTAAATTTAATGCTTTATAAACATATATATTTTATCTTATCTAAATGTTATTTTTTTAATCTCATATCATCTAGTGTTTTTAAAAAAATACTATTTGTATCTAATTAATCAAAGCTATTTCATTTGATGTGCTACCTAAGTTATTTTAATGGTAATATATACACTGCCTTAAATAACTGATACAAAATTGAAACATTGAAAACAATGCATAATTGAAAATCAATTATCAAAGTATAGATAATTGACTAGATTAATGTTTTTATATACTAAAAATTATTAGATTGCAAAGCAAACGTTATAGAGACATAAGTAATTGTCTTTGGTCATGGTAACATACTAAAGAGCAATACTTTAAACTATTCTTAATATTACAAAAAAGGTTATTTTCATTCATGGGCAGTTGCAGTTCTCCATGACAACAGTAATTTTCAATGCCTGGAAAATCTATTTGACATATTAGGGTCAGGAGTTGTTACTACCAGCAACAGCAGGTGCTTCTAATTTTGTGACACAGAAAAGGTCTCATTGATTATGATTGTTATAAAATTTTAGACAATAGATATTTTCATTCTTCTCATAAAGTAGCCCATTTCTTTCTTTTATAACCATTTTTCTCATAAAATTATTGTAGATAATTCTGTCTCATTTACTCTTGGCCCTTCCCAAAGAGTTTGACTTTTCTGACAGCCATGTCATTGCCAAGCTTCATCACAACAGATTATGTTTGTATTCTGGTTCCCACACAATTTTAATCTAAGTTCAAATGTTAACCTAGCAACCGCCACCATTTCATGCTATACTATACATTCATTACTCTGAAGGGTATGTCTTGCCAAGTTACTATGCAACAGGAAGCAAAGCTAAACAAGAATCATCAGCAAAATTAACTTTTAGCATAATTATAGGTTGAATATATACTCAGTGGCTACCTTAAAATAGCAAAGAATGGCATGTTATTTTCCAAAAGAAAGATAAAGGCAAATAAGCAAATAACTACAGTAGCAGATAGCTTTAAAAATCAGAAAGAAAAACAATTGGTCAGGCGTGGTGACTCACACCTGTAATCCCAGCACATTGGGAGGCCTAGGCAGGTGGATCACTTGAGGTCAGGAGTTTGAGACCAGCCTGGTAAAAATGCTGAAACCCTGTCTCTACTAAAAATACAACAAATATGCTGGTCATGGTGGTGCATGCCCATAATCCCAGCTACCTGGGAGTCTGAGGCAGGAGAATTGCCTGAACCCAGGAGGTAGAGTTTACAGTGAGCCAAGAGCCAGCCATTGCAGTCCAACTTGGGTGACAAGAGCAAAACTGCATCTCAAAATTAACAATAATAATTTCTTTTACACCGAAATACAATCCAATTTCTCTAGAAACTCTATCCATGGAGTATTGGAATAATTTTACTAGAAACTTTTTAAAGATCATTCTCCATTCTCAGGCAGTTACAAGCACATTTAGAGGCATCCAACAATTGCAGTTAAATTTCACTGCAGTGGGAAATCTCTTTAGGAGTGCAGGTGTTTCCAGAATTCATTTTCAGAATATTTCCAGCTAAACAGATGAGTTAAATAGCTGTCTAAATCTTCTGTACTTAGTTGACAATAATACAATTGATTAATCTAATGAATAAAGTGAGCTGGTGGACACATAAAAAGCTCTTCAGGGTCAAAATCAACAATAACAATTATATTAATAAAAATAAAATTAGTTCAAACTGGCAATACTTTGTTATAGACAGGTAACTGATCTTAAAACAAATATGGATTACACAGAAAGGCAAAAAGACGTTTGTTTTTACTATTTATACAAATTCCTACATTTCAAATATGAAAGAAAGAGGGATGTAAAGAGACAGATGTTCTGGTGCTCTGTTCTCTTATCTTCATGTCTTTTTGATCATCAATCATTGCTAAGTTGTGTTTAATTATGTGGTATAAAATATAATTAATGAATACTCAAATGTATAACTTTTTAATGACATATATTTATTATGATTTGTCTTATTTTTATGAAAATCTATGGCCTTCTTGGTTGAGAAAATGTGAAATGAATCTAGATAATGAACAGTTATATGTAACTTTCCAAATGTAAGAGTTTATTTTACAGTAAGAAATATATTATCAGGAATAAAAAGTCTGCAAATCTATACATTTGTCCAAATAAATATCAATATCCCTCATATAAATAATTGAGAATGAGCTTATTAGGATTAAACTGTTTTGACCTATACTTTCACTTTAGAAGATAAAGTACATCATAGTAGAGACCTCATTTATATCAACAGTAGAATCTCACACATAGTAGGTAGTGAATACATTTTGTTGAGTGAATTAAAAAATTGAACAAATGTACAAATAGTGTAAATACTTAGAAGAGAGAAACAATAAATACTTGTCCTTAAAGAACAAGTGATACCAAAATAGTATTTATTTCATTTTAGACAAGATTCATGATTACAAAGTTGCTTGTATATAGAAAAATAAACCCCAAGCTAGAAAATTGTACAATCAGCTAATTTGTACAATTAACTAGATTTCAATCTTTTAACGCATGTAATTAACAATTCAACCATGTAAACTTTGCCCATGATATTTACTGGTAGTTATTCTTTGACAGTATTCTATTAAATTGTTTTTTTATTATTGTAGATAATAACATGAAATGATTATCAAATATGTAAAAGAGTTATATAGACTAGTACATTTATATTTAACATTTTAAATAGACTAAAGAAACAAAAGCTAAGTTTAATTTTAATACATTTAATGAGTTTAATTTACAAAAACTTAGTCTTGCAGATTTAACATGTAGAAGAACCGAATTCTTAGAAACTCATGTGACACAAAATAGAATTTGGTTGAGCTGATGCCAAATAAGCAGTTTGAATATACATGCGGTATAATTCTAATGTAAGGTAAGATTTTGTTAGTACATAATACCTATATTATGTATATATTTTTATTTTAGATATGAAAAACTCATAATATTTACACTTCTGTGCATATAATCTCTTAGTCATATGCACAGAAGTGTAAATATTATAAATGTTTATATATGGAATCATTTGGCATTCAATCCTGAGGCTGTCATGTTCTTTAGATTTCACACTTATCTTTAATTAGTATATGGTATATTTGAGAAAACTTCTAGAAAAATGTTGGGAAAAATAGCAAAGAAGAAAGGGCTTACAGAATGTCTACATAAAGTGATTATGAGTAACGTATAAACAAGGAACAACAAACTGCAGAAGGATGCAGGAGGCCTCTGAGGAGGAAGGCCTCTCTATGCCTCATGTTCTGGTGCAGGTGACCTCGGCTCTGTTACCATAGACATTGTGCTCAAGGATGTAAAACCCCTTCTTAGCACTATGATGCAGCCAGACTTGTAGGCTCCTTGTAAGTCCTGTGTTCCATCAGCTGTACATAGATAATAAGCTAAAGATAACCACATATTCTTGTTTTGTGAAACTCCCAAACTGCCACTGTTATCAATCCTTAGGATGACACACCAGTTGTGGCTCACTGATTCACTTCCGGCTCACTGATTCACTCCACCATCCCTCCACCCCTACCCTATAGATCAAAGTGATTGTAATCAATAAATAGGGTGGATGATCAGAGCTCGGGGCCTTCACTGTTTCCTCCAGAGGAATAAAGTGATGGCCCCCTGATCCCATTATCTTTCTTAATCTGTCTTTTTCTCATTCTTTGTTGCCACTGAACTCGGGGTACCCATGGATAATGCAGGGCTGGCTCCCTACATTCTGGTGCCCAATGTGGGGCTCCTAAAAGCCTACATTCTGAAGTACCAATGTGTGGGGCTCAAAAATTCCCAACGGAAAAAAAAAATTACATTTCTAATGTTTCTAATTATATTTTTCCAAATGTATTTTTAATTATTCATACTTTATTTGTATGTAATGTTAAATTAGGTAAACTCAAATCTAAGCCAAGTCAAATCACGGATAAAACACAGTACAACTTACTTCCAGGGGATTTTATTTCATTTTCATTACCAAATTAAAAAGAAAAGCAATAAGTGAATTAGAAGTAAAATCAAGAGAGTGTATTATTATGGTAGTTAGAAAAAACTTCAATGAGGACAGATTGAGCTGGGATTTCTAAAACTGTTAAATTAAGGCAAATAATTTAGCTGAAAATTGACCATCCAACTTAGTAAAATGGTTGTCATTTTCTCTGAAATGACAGGCACAGAGGCTTGAATTTTCAAACCAGAATGACCAAAGAATGGAGTGTTGGAGATGGCCTTTTTAAGGGAAGAAGTTAAGCACGTTTGTATGAAGATTACAATGATCCAGACCACAAGGAGAAAATCCATGATACAGGAGAGAAAGGAACATTGCCAGAGTATTGCCTTTAAAAACAAGAGTGTTGGATCTTGTGCAAAAATAAAATGAGGCCGGGCGCGGTGGCTCAAGCCTGTAATCCCAGCACTTTGGGAGGCCGAGGCAGGTGGATCACGAGGTCAAGAGATAGAGACCATCCTGGTCAACAAGGTGAAACCTCGTCTCTACTAAAAACACACACAAAAAATTAGCTGGGCATGATGGTGCGTGCCTGTAGTCCCAGCTACTCAGGAGGCTGAGGCAGGAGAATTGCTTGAACCCAGGAGGCGGAGGTTGCGGTGAGCCGAGATCGTGCCATTGCACTCCAGTCTGGGCAACAACAGCGAAACTCCGTCTCAAAAAAAATAAATAAATAAAAATAAAAAATAATAATAATAATAAATAAAAAATAAAATGGAGGTATTGCTTTGGATAGGAACTTGGGCAAATCATTATAGCAATGCCTGAGAAGTAGCATACAAATGCAGGTAAGAGGTGAATTGTTAGATGTGATGGTGAGTCTTTGGGTAACCCTCTTCTAATTCCTATTTCTTTCTACTGTGAAATAGAAAGCTACAATTTCAGCTGAGTAACAGGATGGAAAAAGAGATGATGAAAGTTTCAAGAAAAGAAAAAAGAAGTATAAAATTATTGTAGCTAGTAGAGTAGAAATAGACTAGGGAAATGTTATGTGATTATGATACAGTATCAACTTGAATCTGATAATTAAAATTTAAGGCATGTTCATTAAGTATAGTCTGCTGTATATTAATTACAGGGGCCACTTTCAGCTTCAGGGATTCAGGCAATGAGTAGACAGCATTGAATTAAACCACAATTGTGCCAGAAAAAAAAAAAAAAAGAAAAGCATTTATTGCATTGAATTTAAGTTATTAGTGCAAATCAGTTTTACCAAATTGTACAAAATGTCTGAATATTAAATAGCCGAGATCATATTTGCTCTATTAAGATATGTAGAATATAGAATATTAGTAAAACAATACAAAGATAAGACAGTGTAGTGTGCTGTGGTGGCCAGGGAGGCAGTAGCATATCGGTTATGTACATAAATTGGGCAGTTAGAAGTCTAGAATAAATTGTAGCTTCAAAACCATTCTGAGAACATGGATACTTAAATTCCCTAGGTCTTAATTTTTTTGTTGTTTATTTTAATTGTAAGTTCGATACAATAATTTAATGAGATAGTATCTGTGACATATTTCACAATGTGTTTGCTGAGATTAAATGATCCATTAATTATAGTTTATGAGATTATTTCCCCATAAACAATCCCATTTGTTCTGCTCACTAGCCATCTTTCTTATATCATTGCCATATATTCTTCCAATCACCACTTATCTTCATGAGAGAATTGCATTGATTAACATTTCACCCATGATTTCATGATATACCACTAGCTGCCCCTTGCTCTTTTGACATTTCTAGCTAAATCCATCCTGGAGAAATTCAGATGTTATATCTTAATTGAGCGATAAAGGTTAGAGGACTCTTTCCTGACTTAGCCATTCTAAAACATAAAATGTCACTTAAAGAAATTAATTTCTCAACAAACACATCCAGGTAAAATTTTCTATACATTTTTAAATACATGTGTTTATTACACAAGCTCATTCACTTATCTTATCTTACACAGATTTTTTCATGTTTGCACATTCAATAGGAAATTTACATGCCTACTTTCAAAAAAGTTTCATAACATCGTTACATTTTTCACATAAATTTTAGTGAAGTTGTCATTTATAGAATGAAAATAAAGTGTCTGTAGGATAATAAAATATTTATAATAATATACCAGCTGACAGTGACATTTTTTATATTTGCCAAAGTGGATTATATTAACTTAAAGTTATTTTTATATGAAGAATATTCTGAATAATTTAAATAACATTAGGCAAGTTATTGATTTAAAATAAAACATTATTGATACTTTTGGAAAAATGAGACTGTATAAATTTTATTTTATTTTATTTTTATTTACAAGAATGTATTTATATGTAAGATCTGGTACCCTGTGATCTTCGAGGGGAATTCTACTCTTATCAGTTCTGCCCTAAACAAGCATCATACCTAAGAATACTGTTGCACATCATCTGCTCCTGCTCAAGTGTGCTGTAAATGGAAGCAGGGTGACCCTAGGCTCTGGCATTTTAAGTAGATATTAGCAAATGACTTTTTTTTCAGGAAGAAAAAGATAAAAAGCAATAGGAGGATAAGAAGCAGGCAGATGCAGGTGAAATTTATCCTCAATCAATAAAGCTTAGAACCACAAGTTAGATAAGAACAGAAAGACTTTTCACCCAATACTCTAAAAAAATGAAAGTAGATTAAAGCAAGTATACTCACAAGGTCAGGCATGCACATCTATTCAAGGACAATAGATGTGATTCCCTCCCCAGAGGGTTTCCTACGGCTGCTTCCAGATGATTGCAATATATTTTTTTTAGTGACGAATATAAGACTTTTAAAAATATTATTTTAGAAATGAAATTTTAGCCTTGAAACATCCCATTTCTATTCTATTTTAAATGGAAAAGAATAGGGGGTGGAAAATGCTGCTATTACTGGAAACCAAATATTATGTGCAATGGAAAAGATGTCATCTAGAAAAAGATTCTGTGAGCTACATAATCTGACTTCCATCTTGTTTATTCATCTGTGTGTTGACAAAAATGCATTGTAATAGAAGAATTTCTGGTCCCATCAAACTGCATTCAGAGTCAACTCCAGGGAAACTCTGTCTATAAGCATCTCTAAAGTAATTAAACTATAATAAAGTGTCACCCTGGTGAAAATCTATAACATTTACCAACTCTTTCTCTTGAAGGTACTTAAAATGCCTTATTAATTATGTAATTAAGAGTGACAAGCTTAAAATTAAGAAACACTTGGTATGTACTTCAAAACCAGTAGGAGACTTACTCAGGGCACTTTGAATTCCTTGAAAGCTTTGTTTTCTAATATTTTTTCTTCTTCGATCTTGCAAACAGTCTTGTTTTGTAAACTTTTCTTATGAAAATCATTTATAACTTAATTTTTTACAGTTTCCTTAATACTGGACACTCATGCGTAAATGTAAGAGGGTCAAAAATAGTTCTGCTTTTTATGCTTCAAATTAATCTTTCTCACAACCCTTGACCTGGTCAACACTGCATTTAACAAAATTTTTAGATACTTATTATTTTGTTAGCATTCAGTTTAATATACTCATCTATTGGTCTGACACCAATATGTCCAATACTCAAAATCCACAAAACGAAACTGTTCTTGTTTTACATAAGTGGCTTGTTCTAAAGACATTTTATTCTTAATGTCTGTGAAAAAGAAGGTATCTTTTTTATGGCTTTATGGAATAGCAGGTATCCCCAGTTTCTCAGGGTCTTACTTCCCTGTGTATTTTCGATAAAGTGGAAGATTACTTTAATTTGATATTAACATTAATAACATTGCACACATAAAAAAGAAACAAAAATATTTCACAAATGTGTGTTTTGAATCTGAATATTATAGACCTTCACTATTGAAATCTATCAAAAAATAGCCTATGACTCAGCGATATTGCAGGTTGAAGGTACTACTTGATGGTAGATTTCTCACAAAAATATGCAGGCTCTTTCATTGCTTTGAACCCAGCACACAGTATGCCACCTCTATCTAGAATATGTCTCATATACAATAAGTAATCAGAAAATATTTGTAATGAGGTATTAAATAGATTGCAAGGACAAGTAAAGAATTAAAAATTGGCTAAACAACTCTAAATAAAGAAATCATATTCTAAAATATTTGTATCTGTAACTGTCTAATATAAGTTAAATGGCACTAGGATTTTTTTTTTTTAAAGGCTGGGCATGGTGGCTCGTGCCTGTAATCCCCGCAAGACCGAAGGGGGCAGATCACTTGAGGTCAGGAGTTTGAGACCAGCCAGGCCAACATGGTAAAACCCCATATCTACTAAAAATACAAAAATTAGCCTGGCATGGTGGTTGGTGCCTGCGATCTCAGCTACTTGGGAGGCTGAGGCAAGAGAATCGACATTGTTCTATGTTCATACCCATTTCATTGTAAATGAGTTATAAGTCAAGGCTGTACTAAGTCGAGCCTATACTCAAGCCTATACTCAGCTCCTTCCAAGATACTGAACTCCATAACCTGGAAGGAGCAGAACTAAAGAACCTGCAGACATTTGTTACAAACATCAGAGTAATTAACAAATATTTTGAAGAAGTTTTTTTTTTTTTTTTTTTTTTTGAGACAAAATCTCGCTCTGTCACCCAGACTGGAGTGCAGTGGTAAAATCTCAGCTCACTGCAACCTCACTTCCTGGGTTCAAGCTATTCTCTTGCCTCAGCCTCCTGAGTAGCTGAGATCATAGGCACATGCCACTGTGTCCAGCTAATTTTTGTATTTTCAGTGGAGATAGAGTTTCACCATGTTGGCCAGGCTGGTCTCAAATTCCCAACCTCAAGTGAATAATATTCTATTGTGTACATATGGCACATTATCCATTCATCCATTGATGGACACTTTGATTGATTAATTGATTCAATTTCCTGGCAGTTGTAAATAGTGCTGAAATAAACATAGAGATGCAAATATCTCTTTGATACACTGATTTCCTTTATTTTGAATATATACACAGCAGTGAAATTAGTCAATCATGTGGTAGTTCTATTTTTAGGTTTTTGAGGAAAATGTTGTTTTCCATAGTGATTGTACTAATTTACATTTCCACCAACAGTATGCAAACTTTTCTGCCTTTTTCATAAAAGCCATTTTAACTGGAGTGGGATGATATCTGATTGTGGGTTTGACTTATATTTACCTGATGATTAGTGATGTTGAGTGTTTCTTCATATATCTATTGGCTATTTGTCTGTTTTCTTTTGAGAAATGTATATTTAGATATTTTGCCCAGTTTTTTTAATTGGATATTTTTTTCCTATTGAATATTTTTACACTCCTTACATCTTCTGGTTATTAATATATTGTTTCATGAAAAGTTTGCAAATAATTTCTCCTATTCTGTTTGTTTTGTCTTCAGTTTGTTATTTATTTCCTTTGCTGTACAGAGCTTTTTAGCTTGATGTTATTCCATCAGTCAATTTTTGTTTTAGTTGTTTGTGCTTTTGAGGTCTTACTGAAAAAATCTTTGCCAAGAAAAATTTCCTAAAGCATTTCTCCAATGTTTTCTTCCAGAAATTTCATATTTTTAGGAATTCTATTTAATAATTAAATACATTTTGATTTTATTGTTTTGCATGGTGAGTGATAGGGATGTAGTTAATTTTTCAGCAAATGGATATCCAGATTTCCCAGCACCATTTATCGAGGAGACTGTCCTTCCTCCAATATTTCCTGGGCAGTGGGCAGCAGGAGATGAAGAGTGTTTAGTTAATGAGTACAAAAATACAATTAGATAGAAGAAATATGTTCTAGTGTTTGATAGCAAAACATAAAATCTATATTTAAAAATAATCTGTTGTATATTTATAAATAGCTAAGAGGTTTGAAATGCTCCCAACACAAAGAAATGATACATGTTTGAGGTAATGGATATCTCAGTTACTCAGATTTGATTTACAACCGGATTATCTTTACTATTCCATTGGTGTATTTGTTTTTATGCCTGGACATACATTTCTAGTTACCATGGTTCTGTAGCTTAAGTTGAACTCAGGTAATGTGATGTCTCCAGCTCTCCAGGTGTGTTCTTTTGCTCAGGATTGCTTTGGCTATTTGAGGTCCTTCATGTTTTCATATAACATATTGAATATTTTTTTCTGTGAAGAATATATATATATATATATATATACATACATATATATACATACATATATATATATATATGTATATATATACATATACACATACTTAGTTATTGTAGATAGGATTGCTTTCTTGATTTTTTTTCATGAGATGGAGTCTCACTCTGTACCCCAGACTGGAGCGCAGTGGCTTGATTGGCTCACTGCAACCTCTGCCTCCCAGGTTCAAATGATTCTGTTCCCTCAACTTCCAGAGTAGCTGGGACAAGAGGTGTGAACCACTATGCCTGGCTAATTTTTATATTTTTAGTAGAGACGGGGTTTCACTAAGTTGTTCAGGCTGGCCTCAAACTCCTGACCTCAGGTGAGCCACCCACCTTGGCCTCCCAAAGTGCTGGAATTACAGGTGTAAACCACTACATCTTGCGTTTAATTTCTTTTTCATATTGTTATCTTACGGCATGTAGAAATGCTGCTGATTTTTGTTGATAGGTTTTGTAGCCTGGAAATTTACTGAATGTATTCTTCATTTCTAACAGGTCTTTTTTTTGGAGTCTTTAGGTTTTTCTAAATAAAATATTATCTTAAAAAGTCGTTATTAAAAATATTTTTAAAAGAATGTCTATGTTATGTGATAATTATGCTTTTGTATTCAGTATTGCCAAGAAAAGTGCCTTACATCCAACTTATAGTTGAATCATATTCTTCTAGTACTTAAAATATGAGAGAAAAATATGAAATACCAAACTGATTATTCTCTTAAATATTGTTAATATTATTTATTAGTTTGTGTTCAATATCTTCTTTGTTTTATTTAATTTATCTCAAACTGTAATTATTTTTATAAACTCCCTGAAATTTTTTAGAGACTAATTTTGTCAATGTCCTTTGGCAATATTACATATTAATAGACACATTAGTCAAAATGCTTTTCATGGTAAACAAAAAAGTTTAAAAAAGTTACCTTTTTCTTCTTTAGAAGTTGTTCAATTTCTTAAATCTCATTTCAGCTTCCTAAGACACTCACACATGTATGCAAAACTCCTTAAATGGCCATTATTTTCCTCCCTAAACACTTTTTATTGAAGGGTTGTCTCACCTCTAATTCATCCATCAGCTAATTATTGTCAGAAAGGGAAACTATTGATAAAATTGGTTTACCTAACATAATATGAATCATGTGCCAGTGTATTCTAAAATAGTGTCTTATAACAATAAATTGACTAACCATTATTTCATAATACAAAATTTGTGTTTTGTTCACAAAGTCATAACAATTGTTTTACTAATCTGAAATTACAAATTTTTCATTATGAAAGGAAAAACATAAGGAACAAAGTGAAAATGCTCAGTGAAAGTAAGAGACTTTCCTGAAACCATTAAGGAAATATATCCACAATGAATTACTAAGCTTTAATTTTAAACACTAGTGAATATGAAATTGATACTTTTATGATAGGCTCCTTGCAGGTTTCTATTTCCAGTGACAGCTATACTTCAGTAATCATGTAACTATTTGCTACTGCTATAAAGCTCTTACTTAGCTATGATCCCATGCTGCTTCAATTTTCTAGCACAAAATCAGATATAATGTTTCTGTTCAGTCATCACAATATTCTTTTTAAGAACCCTAAAAATCAGAAAGTAGATAGGATTTAAAAGGGTGCACCTAAGACATGGATTGTCTTTTTATTAAACAAAAATATATGAAGCAATTTTAAATCCAATTCTTTTGTTGTTCTATATATTTGAAAGTTAACTGACCGTATTTCAAGACTTCATAGCATATTCGAAGTAACTACTGAATTATTAAACATAGTAGTAACTCTATAGCATTTTATCTGACATATTTCAATAAACTCCTAAACAGCAACATGAAACACCAGCTACCTTTTATTTGTGAAGTCATTAGATATTTGAATGAAACTCAATGTTGTATATTTTAGGCAGTAATTAAAATATGTGTATGTTTCATTTTACAAAACTGCCTCAAATACAGGAGTGAAATGAAATAATTTTTAGAGAAACCAACATGTGAAACAGCATAACTTGAGAAACTGATACATGATTAGATATAGAGATATTTATAAATCAGTTTACCCAGCACACCTCTTGATAATTCAGTTAAATAATGTAAGACATACCCTACAATCTGGAGAGAGGAGTGATAGAAAACACCAGGACGGTTTCTGCAAATTAGGTTATTCTGGTGGCAGAGTCCTTCTATGACCAGACAGAGCCTCTTCAAAGGTCCCAGGAGTTGTACCATTAAAAGATACAGGAACACAAATAATGCAGTGAGTCACTGCTGTGGTTAGGTTGCTGGTGTGGTGTGTTGACCATCTCTTCACTGTCACATCTAGGTTACTTTAATGTTTCCTCTGCCTGCTTGCCTCTTACTTTTCCCATTCTCCTTTTCTGTCTAGCTGTTACTCCACTTTTCATTTTTCATCCTCTATTTCTCTCTGTCTCCTCTTCCTCCCTCTCTTCGTTTTCTTCCCCACCCCACAACCCCACCTTTCTTTCCTGACAGTTTCACTCTTATTGCCCAGTCTGAGGACAACATCCCCCTCCTGGGTTCAAGTGATTCTGCTGCCTCAGTCTCCCAAGTAGCTGGGATTACAGGCATGCACCACCAAGCCCAGCTAATTTTGTATTTTTAGTAGAGATGGGGTTTCTCCATGTTGGTCAGGTTGGTCTGGAACTTCCATCCTCAGGTGATCCATCTGCCTTAGCCTCCTAAAATGTTCGGATTGCAGGCGTGAGTCACCATGCCTGGCAAAAACCAAGGTAGATCCTGCCAAGATTTGAACTTGGATTGCAAGATTCCAAGTCGAATGCTGACCCTTATGCCATGGAGCCAGCTTCTTCCTTTCTTAGTTCTCTCTTTCTCCTTTGCTTGTCCTTTCTTCCTAATTCCTCCCTTCCTCCCTCCTTCCCTCCCTCCTTCTTTCCCTTCCTTCCTTCCTCCCTCCCACTCCTCCTTCTTTCCTTCCTTCCTTCCTTTTCTCACTTCTGCCTCCTATCCTAACCTCCTTATAGGCATTTTCTGTCTTAGAAATGGAAAGTTACTTTCCATAGATCATTTTTCTTCTTTGATAATTAATGAGCCCACTCCTTGGCTTTTTATCAACTTTTCCTAGTGGTTGGCTGCTCTGTGTTGTACTAACAAGAAAGAAATCTTGAGCTTAGTTTTAGGGGAAGACAGTAATAATCTGAATATACTAGAAACACCTTGTTTTGCATTGGTAAAATCTTAACTGGGTTTCGATGACTGCGTTCATCTTTACATTTCTAATTTCCTATCTCTTTCTTCCCCTTGCTATTCTTAATTTAAAAAGTACTGCGTGCCTTTGAAATTCTTCAACTCCAAACTTATTAAAAATTATTAACTGTGACCAATAATTAATTTTATTAATTTGTGTATAGTTGCATTTTGCTGTCCAGCTGCATATTATGAGCCCACGAGTATAATTTTTTAAACATTATTTGAAAAATTATGATGGACATTTAAAATGGTCAGCTCCCTTTCTATATGAAAAGTTTGTAAAACAGAAGGAACCTCAGACAGTGAGAAAAACAAATGTAACCATATTTTGATATGATCATGAATGTTTTCATTGAGGAGAAGAAATTGAACCCAGCTATACAAAGTGGATAATAATTCGACAATAGTTAAGACAAATTATTAGGGCCAATTCAGAAAGTTAAAATAGTGTGATATTCACTTCTATGGACAAGCTTGCAGCAACAAAGAAAGAAGTAGTTCAATATCATTAAAGCCTATGGACAATTATGGAGATATTGAAATGTAAAAATTCCCAAAGAATTGACCTGTTTATTAAGTTAATAAGAATGCATTAAAAAAAACAGAAAATGTTGCTGCATAAGAATGGATAAAGCAATATTTTGTTAGTAATATAAATACAATGGATATATGTGGTTGGAAAAAATACAAAAGAAGTATTCTGCTTTGGGACTTGATCAAGTCATTGACTATTTTGATGTTCAGTTTAAAGTCTAAAATTGAAATGATGATTATAACAATAAATTCTGAATACCTTATAGATATGTGGTAAAGATTTAAAAGATCATTTATCTAAACCCACTTTGTATGTAAAACTATTTAAAAAATAATACCTTATGTGAACAGGAGTTTCTGTTGTCTAGAACAGCCATGTGGAGCACAGAAAATGCTAATCCTTCTTTATCCTTGTGGACTAACACTGAAACATTTTCCACAAATGAATACAAGTCAAAGAATATAATATATGATTATTTGGAAGTATGAACAGATGATAAAAACCCAAGAAGCAAAATAGAACCTTGAAATAACGTATGTTTCACATTGCCTACCATTGAAAAAATCAAGATTATATTGTGGGCTTTTTATTCACATTCTAAATTGGGAAAATCAGTAATCTTCAAAATACTTAACATTGATAAAACTGTTGAGAAGAAGGACTTACATTGCTTATAAAAAGTATAAATTAATATCAACCCTTTGTTTGACATTTCTACATTTAAATGCATGTATGCTTAATGTCAACACTTTCAACAATTAAACAATTACACTGTGGACTATCCTCAGGAATCCAGAATACATTTAAAAGCAAGAAGGAGTTCTTTTTTTCTTAGTAGAAATTAATATATCTATGTGTCAATTTTGTAAAGAAATAATATCAAGACATGAGATGCTCTAAAGATCTAAAACTACTGTAATATAAATTTTGTTTTGTTTTGCTTTTCTTAATAGAATACCTGAAAGATATTTTACTTCTTTCATTTTTGTCTAACTCACTACGTGTTTATTTTCTCTGTGAATCTGGAACTCATAAATTGCACTTTGTAGGCAATCATCTCTCTTCCTACTTTTATAACTGGTCATTTTGAAGCTCACTACTGATATTGATGAATTGTGCCTAAAAGGAGAATAATTCTAGCACTAAGTTTAATTGTCCAACTCCACACTTCCTACTTAATGGAAATAATATCACAGTTTCTGGCAACAAGTAATCATAAATTATGATATCAGTTGGCTTAATTAGCATGACTGTTATGTGCTGTGTTGCAGATTAGAGAAGTTAACTTTAGCAACATGCTGAGCCTATCTTTAGTGATTCTGCCCTTCTAAGTATGAATAAAGACATGAAAATATCCATGGATCAACTAAAAATCAGTTATGTCTGTTGTCTTACTTAAAAATTGTCTATAATTTAGGAAATAATTATAATCACAATCTTTTACTAGCTTCACAATGTGCTTTCTAAAACCTGAGTTAAGTAAATGCACAATAATTTGCTGCTAAGTTACTGGTTATTTTGCTTGCTCTTTTTCAAGTTGCTTAATAGAAATAATCTATTTCATATTTATATTTTTATTCAATTGATAGAGCTTTCATTCTTCCAATAAGCAAGACAAGGCAGCCACTCTCACTGAAAAGAGAAATAGCAGAAGAATAAATTACTTTTCCCTTTTAGATCATATGAGACTTTAATACAGATTTTGTTTTAAGGTTCATGCTCTTTCTGAGTATAACAGAGTTATCTGTATACCTTGAAAATAAGCAAGAAATTAGAAACTGTTTTTAATATATTTGCTAAGAAATTCTAAGGTACATTAAAATGGCATTCATTTGTATTAAGCACATATAGTAGATGTTGCCAGTGCCTTGTATGTATCCCCTTGGTCTTTAATTTCTGAGTACATGAGCTAGAATTCCAACTGGTGGCAGCTGCATTCTTTGCCTGAAGGGTTTTTCTGGCAGCTGGAACCCAATTTATCCATACAAGAGGCAAGTCAGAATTACTGTGGAATTAATAACAGACTACCAAACAAATGGCTGATAAAGAATTAATAAATAAATTCACTGCGCATGTGAGTGACATTACTGAGGAGTGTGTTGGATACTGGCTTTTCAATACTTCTAGTGGGATTAAAGTTGTGTCACCTTCAGCAATAACTTGTTTTGTAAAGCAAGTTTACTGATGATGATCCTCTCCCTCCCAATCGCAATCTAATTTTTGTGTTCTGGTTTCCATGGGTTCTCTCTAAATGAAACTAGTTACACTTGCTTTAAAACAAACTACCAAAAACAAATGAACAACAAGATGCATGAAATGTTGAAATACTTTGATTCAATTGTCAGAAAATTAATATGATTCAGGGTGACTAAGAATTCAAAAAGTAAAATACTAGCAAAGTTCAAAGATTTAAATACGTAACAGTGGTGGAGATAAACTGCCCTAACCCAATTAGTTCACTCTTTAAAAATCTTTAAAATTTGTTAAGTATGAGTTTGCTAATAGTAACAGATCATGACCTCAAGGGAACAGACAGTCAAACATACAAAAAAAAAGAAAAAACAAAACCCAAAAAACCACTGATTCATATTACTTTTTTTTTTAACATAATTATCACTGACTGATATTCCTCTTTTATTTTCACTTTGTGAAGCCATGTGGGGAGGTAGAAAGAAACTTGTGAGCAGAGTAGCTGGAGAAAATAGAGAAGACAGTATAGGAGTTACCGAGGGTTACCAAGAAGTGGCACAAGTTAGATGAAGTATTTTGATCTATAAGTGGCCTTTTAAAAAGCCATTTTGTTGAGGCAAAACTTCATTTGAACTACACTTGAAAGTAATTCATTTTCCACATCTGAAAAGTCTAGAATATTGAGGCTGATATTTCGTTGCTAAGATATTTTTAGATAATTGATAGTGGATTCTTTTTATGACACAGGGTTTTACTTTGCTCCCTGTCACATATACCATTTCTGTCTTATAAATGTAGCGTATTGAGAATTTCAAATATCTAATTAAAAATAATTTTAAATTATTCCTTCACCCCTACCTGTATACATATTTCTGCTTGTCTAAAGTTCTGAACTTGTTTCATTTAATTTTTTAAGAAAGTAAAGATGCTACCATCTGAATGTGTTTCACATAATTCACATGTCAAAGTCCTTTCCCCTATGGTGATGGTATTCAGCTTATTATGCCTAGTTTTCCCTTTTTGGAATGCTAAGCTTTTGCGAGTTCTTTGTCTTCTACTGCTCAAGGTCATCACCAAAGTCTGATTTTTCACAGAAAAAAATGTGCAACCTCCATCATAAATGGGTTAAGAGATAGGGCCTTTGGGGAGATGATTAATTCATGAGAATAGAGCTAGTTTACTAATTCACTAATTCTATTAGTGTTCTTATAAAAGAGTCCCCAGAAAGCTGACTTACCCCTTGTACCATATAAAGGACAGTGAGAAGGAGCCCTCTTTGAAACTAAAAACAGACCCTAACAAGACACTGAACTTGCTGGCACTTTAATGCCGAACTTCCCAGCCTCAGAACTGTGAGATGTAAATATCTGTATTATAAGGTACTCAGCCTATGGTATTTTGTTAAAACAGTCTAAATGGGCTAAAACAAAGGAGAAGTATTCATTGATGACAATTTTGTAAGAGAAAGACAGCAAAAATAACATTCAAGAATCTGAAATTCTGTGACGCTGACTCAGCTTTGGAACTAAGTTTGAGATCTACTCTTTTCCAAAGAGACACTGAAGATGTTTCTAAGCAATTGTATCTCCCCCAAAAGACTAAAAGTGGTCTAAAAAATGCAAATTGTTGCACAGAGATTGTTTTATACTTGTCTGTACAGAGCTTCATCTCTAGTTTGTGACCAAAAAATTGTCATCTAACAAAAGGCTAGCATTCTAACAATCTCAGTTTTTACCAGCCCCAAAAACTATGATTATGGTATCTATAATTGGAGAAAAGGCCACTCTTTTGTTTCCTCAACTTGTAATTGATAAGAGTTGGATTATGAATTATATAGCTCTTAATAAAGCAGTGTAGAGATTACTAAAAATTGAAATATAGTAAGAAAATATATATTATTTTGTAAATCAATACAGAAATATTTTTTAAAAAAGAGGAAAGACAATGTGATACAATAAAAATAGAAAAAACTAAAAGAAAAAGGATAGCCATCAGATAATGGAAAAACAAATTGTTTTACAGCAGATGCTGCAACTCCACAATTGATGAATGCACTCATGTAAAAAAAAAAAGAGAGAAAGTACAGAGTCTGAAAATAGCATTATCACTTCTGTAAGCATATGAGAAACACCTGGGCAAACATTGTGATAATTTTCTCTAGCTCAAGAGAGAAACATCATTTATCCTTGAAAGATAATGAAGGATATTTTTATAATTCTCTATACACAGGAAAAGTACTTAACAGTAATTATAATGATTCTTATTATTTTCCAATATTTGATAATTATATTCAGTTTCAAGAAATAAATGGAACTTTTATCCCCATCTTTCAGCCATATTAAAAAACACTAATTAAGCTTTTAGAGAAAAAATACCTGCATAAAAATGAAAAAAAATCTTTCACTAAAGTAATAGAGGGAGCCTTACAATGTAGTATATTATACAGAATTAGCAAATCAAATCTGTTCTCCTATCTGATCATGCAGTAAATTCCAGATTTGTAATTCTTTCACAATCAATTTAATAGTAGCCCTGTTACTTAAATAGGAAACACTCTTCAGTAAAGAAACATGGAAATAAAAATCTATATTTTGCTTCTCTGTGTTCCATCTATTCTGGTCACACAAATCTTTTCCATTAAACATGCCAAACCCTCCTCCCCACCTGTGTGTGTGTGTGTGTGTGTGTGTGTGTGTGTGTGCACGTGCATGCGTGCACACATGGGTGTGTGTGAGACAGAGGCTCCCTCTTTCTCCCAGACTCTAGTGCAGTGGCACAACATGGCTCACTGCAACCTCCACCTCCTGGGTTCCAATGATTCTCCTGCTTCAGCTTCCTGAGTAGCTAGGATTACAGGTGCCACCCACAAAAATTACAGGCTAATTTTTGTATTTTTAATAGAGATGGGTTTCACTATGTTCACCAGGCTGATCTTGAACTCTTGACCTCAAGTAATCGCCCACCTCAGCCTCCCAAAGTGCTGGGATTAAAGGCAAAACCCACCACGCCGGCCCAAACTCCCTTCTGACACAGTGTCATTTTATTTTTTTCCCTTTTTTTTTTTCCTGCAGTAATTTTTCCTGAGATATTAGTATGGCTCTTTTACTTTTTTCCGTTGTCTGGTCAAGTTTCACCTCCTCATAGAATCTATCACTTAATATTCCATCTGTAGATCTCTTCTTTTCCGTAATCCATTGCCTTGCTCTTTTTTCTTTGTAGAACACACTAGTATCTGCAATTTGTTAGTTACATCATATTTGGTGTATTCTAGGGGCTAAATAATGCTTTTTCTAATATTTCTTCACTTAAAAAACCCCAAGTCTAGAAATACTTTGTATCAAATAGCTGTTATTTTTTAAAAAGACATTTAACTGCCAGTTAGAACTTCTGATCAAGAAAATAATCTTAGTTGCCAAACTAATTAATATACATATCCAGATCAAACGCAGGTGGAAGTTCTCGTTTGTTTTGAAACAGGAAGTGGATTCCAGAACTTGGCCTTGGCAAATCCTTTGCCTTGACCTGGTTGGCCCTGAAGCTTGTGTGTGCCTGAGCACTGTATAGCCAAGTAAATTTCCAGGTGAAGAGTGAGGTCCTCATGGCCTCCATGACAAAAGCGGGCATTTAAAGGTGGTACCAGTGGCAGCCCAGCTCTCTTTGAAAACACAGTAGATCACCTGAGGTCAGGAGTTCCAGACCAGCCTGGCCAACATGGGTAAACCCCATCAGTACTAAAAATAAAAATAAAAATAAAAAATTGCTGTGTGTGGTGGCACAGGCCTGTGATCTCAGCTGCTGGAGTCTGAGGCACCAGAGACACTTGATCCCAGGAGGCGGAGGTTGCAGTGAGCCAAGATCGCACCACTGCATTCCAGCCTAAGCGACAGAGCCAGAGCGAGACCCTGTCTCAAAAAACAAATAAACAAATACCTTGTTTTGGCTGATATCATGCTGTGAAGGCAGAGCTGAGTGTTTCAACAGATGATGAATAGCCATAAATGCATTTTAGTTATCACTTCTTTGTAGTTCATTTTTTTCAGAATTTTTAAAAATAAACTGTCATCATCAGGATTGCTTCAGAAATATAGAAAATGTAAACCATAATTTTACATTAGGATCATTGTATGTGTTTAAGTTTATTTTGCTAGACAGTTTTAGATATTTGAAAACATTCATTTTTAATTCAATTTTTCTCTGAATTCTAAATGTTGATGTATTGACATAATCTCAGCACATAGGATTTTCCTGTATCTCTTAGAGAAGAAAATCTTTCTAACATTTGTGGTTAACCTAAATGTCTAATATCTGAGTAACAAATTCTCTCTACTTTTTTTATAGTTTAAGAGGAGTATTGTAATGAATTCTACTAGTCACACTTTTGGACCAGAAAGTCTGGATATTTTTATGGCTGTTCTTGAATATATCATATTGCTTTGTACAATAGTTTTATCAATTTGTGAGATAATGCCATTAATAAGATCTATCATTATATTTTAAAGAAGGTTTTTAGAAAATAAAGAAAAATATAGTCTCCATAGGCCTGAATATATGGAGTGGTGAGTGTCATTTATTAATCCATTCTCTCATTCATAATCATTTAAAGTTAATCATTTAACAAATATTTAAGTTCCCCTGTACTTTGCCAATTCTGTAGAATCTTCACAAGGCACTGACTTAAGTTGCTCAGAGAATAATGGAAAATAAAAATACATAAATATATATACATATATGTACACAGACTCACATATATATGCATATATATAGACACACACACACACTCAATGATAGATGCTACAATAGATTCCTCTGCAAGTGGAAGAAATACAGAAAGGAATATGGTTAGGGCACATAGGAAACAATAGGTCTGAATCAGGGAAAGTTTAAAAGAGCCATACTCTAAAGAAATTGGAACAAGATACCCTGAGATTTTTATTTCATTTTGCAAACAATAACAAGTAGAAGATTAAGGAAGATAACAATAAAATTAGATTTGTGTTTTACAGTAGAGGAATGTATGGATAAGAGTGGAAGAAACTAGTAGGAAGGCCTTGAATTTATACCCTATTCAAATATTTTGTCTAGGCTGAATAGAATTTCACTTTGATCTAAAATAATGATGGTTGATAAAAAATGTAAGAAAAGTTTCCAGGAAACATGGATGTTGCCTTAACCTTTTACACACAAAATAATAGAAAAAAATGTAGCAAAAACAAAGGCGGTGGTGAGAGGTTAGGAAAGACTCCACCTGTGTATTTTTTTAGTTGACCAAAGTAGACTACTAATTTCTTATTTTATTTTACTATATAATTATGAATTTCCTTTCTCTCTCTTTGGTGCATTGTTTTAATTTTCCTCTACAATTCTTGGGCTTCATTTTTTTCATTCAACAGGTTTCATAGTATTAAAATTTCATAGGATTAAAAATAAAACATATTTACTTTTGTGTTATCTTAGGTGATTGATTTGTTTCATGTCAAGGTCTAATTTCAATTTCTTTTTTAGAATTTTTAGGCTGTGACACATTGCAGTTTGCTGTATATTTTTGCTAATAATTAGTCTTCTCTCAATTTATAACATTTCTTTTTCTACAAGCTGATATTTCCCCAATAATATTGTGGGAGCTCTTAAGTGAACACTGAATGATAAAATGGAGAAGATAATTTACTAGTCAGAATTATTTTCATCCAATTAACATAATTTTATTTTTGCAAGAGCTGAATAATGATTACATATTTGCATAGTCTACATTTCAAAATTTCACACATATCTACCATTTGATAGTAAAGAATAATATGCCATAAAAAATAAGAAACATAGCAAAATTTATTTATTAACTTGTCCCAAAGCATAATCTGAATCTAGGGATTGCACTAAGGTAATTCATTTGGAGAACTGATGCCAATGACCAGAAGTAGAAAGACTGAGAAGAACAAAACAGGGAAACAGAAAAGGCCAATTTAAGGGGAAAGAATGAGCTGAATATTTCTGTGCCAAAATGGACATCATTGTTGTTGGAGATAGTTCAAGTGACTTTTTACCATGCATTCCAGAATTGTCCATCTGAGACACAAATGAAGGGAATATGTATTAATTCACTTTTGCTGCTCATTGTTCAAATTTTGTCCCAGAATTATTACAGCCTTTCTACTTCCAAGTTTATACATGCAAAGAGTTCCCAAGTTTTAATAATAGAATGATAAACAGACCCCACCGAGCATACTTGTGTAAAGCTCATATTTGAAGGCACACAACATTATCTAGTAAGAGAAAGAGAGTGCAGACAAGTATCAGGTCCTGGAGACATTCCATGCACCAGCTCCCAGAGGTCTTATTCACACATAGACACATAGACAGTGCTTTTTCTGCAGCTCGAACTACTAACTTCTGCATGAAGAATCATTGTTTCCAAAGAGCTCAAAGCAGAAGATCTAGTGAGGGTCTGCAATACACTTTGGGCCACTAAATCAAAAAAGCTGACTTAACTGATTAGGCCCATAGCAAACTACCAGTAAAGAAACTGATTTGGAGATCATCAGGAGAGTTTCAACTTTAAACTGCACATCATAAGTTTTGCACTTACCTTAGCCAATAGTCAAAAACGAGATATCCAGGAATCCCCAGAGACAGAGATGAAACTCCTTCAGCCCAGCCATAAATAAACTCTATCCACAGTGCATGTGCCAGACTGGCTGAGCAGGCTTCTGCAGGCATCCACACAGTAGAGAGAGAGGCTGTCCAAGGCATAAAGCCAAAGATTTGGGATATAGTCGAGCAAGGAGTTTTCATGATAACTCTTAAATATTATCTGTCACAGTGGTGGTGATCACAAAAGGTGGAGGTAAGAGTATGTAACATGAGGCATGAAAAATACTCAACACATAGAAAAAGGATTCAGTGTCTTTTATTGCAAGGGGCCTTAGACTATATTATTTGTACTTTATACCTAGAAACATAACATTTCTTAATAGACAGCCTTTCAGTTACCTTACAGAAACAGATCTGAAGGTAATAATGTATCACATCTTGCCAACATCATTGTACCATTTCTAAGTTTCTTGTAGAAATTTATTTTTATTTCACAAGAGTTTTATAGCACCTCTCCAAACAAAAATAATATTAAAATTAATAATAAAAGATAAATTTTGTTTTTAATACCAGGCTTATAATTAGAAGAAAGAAGCATTCACTGATTATAACATATTTGTACAATTATGTACAAATATGTACATAAGTTGGCAACTAGTAATAAAGAAACACCTTAAAGGGAAAAATCATGATTAATACTTTGTACATTTCTTTGGGATCATCTAGTAATATTTAGCATTTCCAGTCATACAGTATAGTCCTGAAATATGAGTAGCTTGAAAGTATCAGGAGTATTTTTTAAAGAGAAAACCCAGCTTAATATTTTCAAAAACCTACAAGTTGAGGATGTTCAGAAGATGTTCAGTGTCTCTCAGTGACTCTGAGTTGGAAAAATAAAATCCAAAGGCTCTAATTTTTTACAAAATTTAGTAGAGTGATTTGGAGTGTCTTAGATCAATTTGTAAAGATTAGAAACGTTAGAAACTTTTGGGAAAATGTAATGCTTTTTATATAGAAATAGTTGTGGAATTAATACAACTTAATGTTTAAATATGGAATATTGATTTCACTTCTTAATTTGCATAATTCACCCCTCCCACATAGAAAAAAACAAATGTTTCCATCAATAAAGTACACAATCCTTTACGAAGTTGACATGTTCTATGTTTCAGCTTTCCCTTTGGGAAAATCATATGCAAAAAGCAATAAATATGATAGAGTTATGCAAGTTAAAGTAGAAATATAATTGTTCAGCAAACAAATTATCTAAGTGAATTTATAAAGAAATAGAAACCTTATTTTCATGGCAGTCAAATCTCCCTGATAATCAGCCTATAGAGGGTAAATTTTGAAAGCTTCATAATAATTATACAAATGTATACAAATGTAAATATATTAGGAATAATGTTAAATAAGTTATGTATGAAACCAAAATGCTAGTTTATAATTTAAGACTATGATAAATAAGTGAAATTTGAGAGGAAAATCCATGAGTAATAATATTTGTTAATGGTTTCAGTGACTGAAGAATTATAGAAAATAGTATGTATCAGTCAGGATTCAATTAGGAGACTGAACTCACACAGTAATTCGAACAAAATACCTAAATATCAACAATTTTTAATTATTACATAATAGGTGATTGATTTTGAAAGGGTAAAGAACATGCAGAGTAATACTCTGGATCTGAGGGAAGATATCCAAAACTATGTAAACTTAAAGAAGTATCTTCCTCAAAGTTGGAATTCAGACCTATAAAGAGAAGGTGTTGTTAAGATTCACAGGATGATGGAGAAATTCATTGAGTTGTCTGACCACAATAGGTTCAGTCAGTTGGCCAAGACTGGCACACAAGAATCTGCAGGCCAGGACTGACAAGCAAGTCTCTCATAGGGGAACCTGTGGGTGTGGGCTGGTGAGAAGGGAATCTTAGCTGGACCTGGCAAGCTGAAGAAATCCTGGTAAGGTTCTGGTGGTCCAAAGCTGGTAAGACAATTGCTGGGGCAACTCTGAGCTTTTTATTAAGAGTTCATCCAAATAGATGTCACTGAATCTCATGGAGGGTAAAGGCCACTGCTCATAGTCTCATAGTTGCAAAATAGGAACAAGAAAGAAGAAAATAATTAAAAACTGGAACCAGAAAAAAAAAAAGCGCCTTTCTTTCTTCTGTGTCCCTAGAATGTTCTCAACTGCCAAAACTTAGCATTAGTTACAAAAGAAAAATGCTTACAGAGTTTCTATTTGGCAAAGTAGCCAATGAAGAGTGGATTTGGAGCTTAGAATCAATAAATCAATAACTAGCATATACTAATCTTTCTTCACTTTAACTTGATTTGAAAAATTATATTTAATAAATACATTTAATTGATCATTTTTGGAAATAGATTTTAATATTTCACTGAAAATAATTTAAATAACTATTATGTCCCCACTTATGTATCAAGAATACAAATCTGTGTTGACTCTTATCCTCATGCACAAAATTGATAGAGACACATTTTCGTATACTTCACATTTAGAATCATTACAACAAAGAGTATGACCAGGTAATTTAGAAAATATTAATTCACTTATAAAAAGAAATTGTGCAATACAGAGTATTGAAATTTTAAACACACTGATGTATAGTGGGAGAAGGCTAAAGAAAGGAAATCCTGAGCCCATATTATCAGGGCTCCTCTGGGCCACTGTCTGTTTCCTGGGCTCCAAAAATCTAGAACCAGGTGTAACTAGAGAGGGCTTTTCTGTTATTTGGATACAAATAATTAACAATTAAGAGATATCCAGTAACACCTGCCTATTCAAATTCCATCATCAAGATTACATACATACTGAACACTTGTTATCTGCCAGGCACTATGTATCATAAAGCAGGAGAAAAATATAAACATTTTAAATCTTTATTAGGGAGGAAAAAGTAAATACAGATATATCCCATGTTTATTAATTTAAAAAACTAGTAGTATAAAGCTGTCAGATATACTCAATGCACAATTTTAATGAAATTTTAATGAAAATGTCTCATATAACACAATAAGGAGATGCTAAAATATACACAGAAAAATAAAAACAAGAAATAATATCAAGACTTGCTCCTCCAGGTAACAAGAACTATTACAAAATTATACTAAGCAAGACATTGTAACCTGGCATATAATAAAGTAACAGATACAGTGAATATAACAACCCAGAAAAGACCCATATTTATTTTACTTATAAATTCTTATATATGTTTGCCATTCTTACCGGCGTGAGATGGTATCTCAATGTAGTTTTGATTTGCATTTCTCTTATGACCAGTGATGATGAGCATTTTTTCATATGTTTGTTGGCCTCACGTATGTCTTCTTTTGTAAAGTGTCTGTTCATATCCTTTGCCCACTTTTGAATGGGCTTGTTAGTTTTTTTCTTGTAAATCTGCTTTAGGTCCTTTGTGGGGACATGGATGAACCTGGAAACCATCATTCTCAGCAAACTGACAGAGGAGCAGAAGATCAAACACCGCATGTTCTCACTCATAGGCGGGTGTTGAACGATGAGAGCACATGGACAAAGGGAGGGGAGCACTACACACTGGGGTCAGTTGGGGGGACATAGGGGAGGGACGGTGGGGGTGGGAAGCTGGGGGGGGATAGCAGGGGGAGAAATCCCACATGTAGGTGATGGGGAGGAAGGCAGCAAATCACACTGCCATGTGTGTTCCTATGCAACAATTTTGCATGTTCTTCACATGTACCCCAAAACCTAAAATACAATAAAATAAATAAATGGGAAAAAAAAAAAAATTCTTATATATGCCTCATTTTAGATTTCAGATAATTGGGAAAAAATAAAATGTTCAAAAAATGCACCAGACCATTTTGTTATTTATATGGAAAACAAACAAGCAGTTGACAATTCCAAAAAAAAAATATCCAAAATGGTCTAAGAACTAAAAATTTAAAAATGTTTACATTTACAGATAAAGCAAGTGATGATCTATATGCACGTGTATCAGAAACAACTTTCTTAAATACAGCAAGCCAATCATTAACAACTGAAGAAAAAGTCGAAAAATTTGACAGCTGTAAAAGAAATATTTTCTTTTTATTTATTATGATTATGATTTTTTAATTGTACTTTAGGTACACATGGCAATGTGGTTTGCTGCCTCCATCCCCCCATCACCTATATTGAGCATTTCTCCCCATGTTATCCCTCCCCAACCTCCCTACTCCCCTCTGTCCCTCCTCTATTTCCCCTCAACAGACCCCAGTGTGTGATGCTCCCTTCCCTGTGTCCATGTGTTCTCATTGTTCAACACCCACTTGTGAGTGAGAATATGTGATGTTTAATTTTCTGTTCTTGTGTCAGTTTGCTGAACATTATGGTTTCCAGATTAATCCATGTCCCTACAAAGGACAGGAACTCATCATTTTTTATGGCTGCACAGTATTTCATGGTGTATATGTGCCATATTTTCCTTGTCAAATCTACAATCAATGGGCATTTGGGTTGGTCCCAGGTCTTTGCTATTGTAAACAGTGCTGCAAGGAACATATGTGTACGTGTGTCTTTATGGTAGAGCAATTTGTAATCCTTTGGATATATATCAAGTAATGGGATTGTTGGGTCAAATGGAATTTCTATTTCTGGGTCTTTGAGGAATGGTCACACTGTCTTCCACAATGGTTGAACTAACTGACACTCCCACCACCAGTGTAAAGTGTTCCTATTTCTCCACATCCTCTCCAGCATCTGTTGTCTCCAGATTTTTTTAATGATTGTCATTCTAGCTGGCATGAGATGGTATCTCAATGTGGTTTGATTTGCATTTCTCTAATGACCAGTGATGATGAACATTTTTTCATATGTTTGTTGGCCTCATAAATGTCTTCTTTTTGGCCTCATAAATGTCTTATTTTGAAAAGTGTCTGCTCATGTCCTTCACCCACTTTCGAATGGATTTGTTTGTTTTTTTTCTTGTAAATCTGTTTTAGTTCTTTATAGATTTTGTATATTGGCCCTTTGTAAGATGGGTAGATTGCAAAAAGCTTTTCCCATTCTGTTGGTTGCCGGTTCACTCTAATGATTGTTTCTTTTGCTGTACAGAAGCTCTGGAGTTTAATTAGGTCCCATTTGTCTATTTTGGCTTTTGTTGCCGATGCTTTTGATGTTTTAGTCATGAAGTTCTTTCCTATGCCTATGTCCTGCATGGTTTTGCCTAGGTTTTCTTCTAGGGTTTTTATGATGTTAGGTCTTATGTTTAAGTCTTTAATCAATCTGGAGTGTAATTTTAGTTTAAGGTGCCATGAAGGGGACCAATTTCTGTTTTCTGCTTTCATTCATCAAAAGACATTATTTGGAATTTGAAATCAGGCCACGCTTGGTGTCTCATGCGTGTAATTCCAGCACTTTGGGAGGATGAGGCAGGTGGATTACTTGAAGTCAGGAGTTCTAGATCAGCCTGGTCAAAATTGTGAAACCTTGTTTCTACAAAAAATACAAAAATTAGTTGGGCCTGGTGGTGGTGCACACCGGTATTCCAAGCTATTCAGGAGGCAGAGGTTGCAATGAGCCAACATCATGCCACTGTATTGAAGCGTAGGTGACACAGTGAGAGTTTGCCTCAAAAAAAAAAAAAAAAAAAAAGTGAAATCTCAAGCCACAAATACCAAAGAAATACAAAAATATTCACCACACATATTTCCAAAAAGCGATTACTATCAAGATTATGTAAATAACTTATGTAAATTAATAGGAAAAATATAAACAACTCAGTAGAAATACTGATAAAAGTTTAGAAAGCATAACTTTACATAGAAGAAAATATAAATGGTCAATATGTAGAGAAAAAGACATTCACCCAAAACAGAAATTAGAAAAATGCAAAGTAAAGCTGAAATCAGACAGTATTTGAAAGGCAATGTATTCTCACAGACTAAACATCTAAAAATACAGAGTTTTGGTAAAATCGTTAAGTCAAATTAATTCTAACATACAATCTTGGTAGGATCTTCTTTGAAAAAATGTGGAATTATCCAGTAAATTTGAGTGTTTTCATAATCGACAACTTATCAGTTTTAATACATATTAGTCTGGATTCTCTAAAAGCTTATGGAGACAAGATTACACATGGATGGGTTTTATTAGGGCAAATATCCATGTGAAGGAAAACAAGGAGTCTCTGAGCCAATTTTAACCATCCATGGAATCCCATCTCTCCCAGACATGGACCTGCCTGATATCCCTGCTGCACTCCATCACTGTCTGGGAGCATCCCAGAGGATCTGTGGACTCCATGTAAGCTCAGGGTGAGACTTCACAGAGCAGCTTCATGATCAAATATATTTGCTGTCATTAGAGGTCTACAAAATATTTGGTTATTTTAATGACCACCACGGTATACAACTTGTATCACTCTTTCTCTGTATTGGTTTGTGGTACAGCTTCTCTACGATTTCTATGTGCCATTTTGCCTGAATAAAGTTAGTGGGGGTGAACTATGGCCCCCAACACTTCAGGTGATCTCTTCACTGAAATGAGTACACGTTTCCCCTAACCACTATCTGGTGTAATATATCTTTAAGATTTCACTTAGGCAGGTCTACACATGCTGTGTCCCAAACCTTCACTGTTCAAACCTTGATCCTTTTAACCTTCTTAGATCAGGTTGCTGTATATGTCAATTCACACTTAAAAAAACTGATCAAAGAAACATCAGGAGGCACCTAGGTGGATTACTTGGATTGCACATATATTTCTTCTTTAACCGTTTTGTAAAAGCAGCTCTATCATTTCCTGCTGATTATACTCTGCCATTATGGGGACTCTTCTTTTCATCTGCCAGTAAAGAGTCCAAAATGTTTTGGCAGCAGCTGTAACTGGTAATTTCACTGATATCCTCACTTTGTTAGCAGGGAAAAGTGCAGGTGTCTTGGGAAACCGTTCCAAATATACAGAGCCAAGACATGTGGGAAAGGGAAGCACAAGTGTTCAGTTAAATCACTGGAGGTGATGGTAATTTGAGTCCTGCTTTACCTCTAGGGTGAAAGTCCCATATGGCCTTTTGTTTGAGAACATAGCATCATATTGAGGTTTCCGTATAGTGCAGTACATAATCTGTAGTAGATCCGATTGTTATACGCTCATCTCATTAGTTTTTGCGAAGTAGCGTCCCAGGTTGAAGAATACACTATGAAGCATTTCTTGCTTATGTATCAGGTATTACATAAGCCTCCCAGAGTGATAGCTGAGACCTTATTCATCTGCTTTAACAGTGCTTGAAACATAAGACACAGGGCTTTAGTCAGGTCTACTACTTGGTTTAGTATGTGGTCTTCTTGGTTAAGCCCATGGACTTCTTCCCCCAGACCCATTCAGATTCTCCACAGAGAAAATTGATGAATAAATGGAAATATGGTAAGACTCACCATACCTGGTATTTAAAAAAAATGCATTTCAATTTAATTTTGCCTGATATTTTCTTATGATTATTCTGGGGAAGAATAATAAGAGGATACCCTTATAATTTCATCAAATCAGGGAATACATGGTATCAATATGACATGATTTATGATTCTAATTTTGATTAATTAATGATTATGGCATTGGATAAGGTGATGTCTGCCAAGCTTTTCTACAACAAACTTACCATTTTTATATGTCCATACCCATTTCATTGTAAATGGGTTGTAAGTCAGGTGGGAAGAAACATTCAGTGGGAAGAAAATTGAACTCCATATCCTGGAAGGAGCAGTACCAAAGAATCTGCAGACATTTGTTACAAACATCAGGGTAATGAATAAATATTTTGAAGAAGATTTTTTTTTTCTTGAGATGGAGTGTCTCTCTGTCGCCCAGGCTGGAGTGCAGTGGCATAATCTTGGCTCACTGCAACCTCTGCCTCCCAGGTTCAAGCTATTCTCCTGCCTCAGCCTCACATGTAGCTGGTTTACAAGCTCCTGCCAACAGGCCCAGCTGATTTTTGTATTTTTAGTAGAGATGGGGTTTTGCCATGGTGGCCAGGCTGGTCTTGAACTCCTGACCTCTGCTGATCCTCCCATCTCAGCCTCCCAAAGTGCTGTGATTACAGGTGTCACCCACCTCGCCCAGCCAAAGATAATTTGAATCTACAAAAATATTTTGTTTCCCCTTAAATTTTTGCATGTTAATTTTATCATTCAACTGTGGATGTATATGAAGCACTTATTACTGTGGTGTCACTATGTTCAACCTTTGTGGTCTCTAGGACTTATGCTGAAATTTAACTGCCAATATAATGGAATAAAGGGGGTAACTTTAAGGGGTAATTTGACTATGAAAACTCCACCCACATGAGTGGGTTTAATAACTTTAGAAAAAGGAATTCAGAATTGCACGCTCTCTCTCTTTATCTTTTCCTCTCTATCTCTGTCTCTCTGCCCTTCTGCTGTCTGTCATGTGAGCCTGCAGGCTTCCTCCCACCCAGAGAACATTATGTGCCAGGCACCATCCTAGAGGAAGAGAATAGCCTCACAAGATATTAAACCTCCTGAACCCTTGCCAGTAGAATTCCGGACTCCAGAGCTGTAAGCCAATACATTTATGTTATTTTTAAATTACTTTGTCTCACTTACTTCATCATAGCAGTACAAACCAAAGTAAGGCAGGTGTTAATAGGGATTTTCTATCTCCCACAACAATTTTACCTTCACTATTTGAAATTCTTTGAGTAATATTTACTTATCCCCAATCTATTTAATTATTTATTATGTAATATTGTATTTTTTATTACTGCATGGCAAACCACGACAAATTTAGCAGCTTAAAACAGCATGTTTAATAGCTTAGAGCTCTGAAGGTTGGGAGCCTGGCAAGTTGCAGCTAGGATTTTTGGTCAGAGGATCACAAGAGTAAAATAAGAATGTTAGGCAGGCTGAATTTTCTTCTAGAGACATTGAAAAGAAAGTTCACCTCCTTATATTTGATGTTTACCAAATGAACGCTATTCTCATCTTCCAGTGACAACTCTCTCATTCCACTGATCTGGCCCCCAATAAGCAATTCACCACACCAATATGTTCTTTCATTTAAGCCAGATGGAATAAGTCTCTCAGACTTCCTTTTCAGTGGCAAAGGGTTGAGAACTCTGCTTTTAAAGGGCTCATGTGATAAGGTCAACCCCAAACACACTTTAATCAGTCAAATGTATGCTTTTTAAAATTTGTTTTTAAAAATCGTGCATATTAGGATGTACTCTTTGTACATCTTATAAAGTTTCATGAGCAAAAAACATATAGTATTATGTATTCACTGTTAAAAGTATTATTCAGAATAGTTTTGATGCCCTAACAAATTCCCTTTTCATTACCTACTTAAATTTGTATTTCCCACTGAATGCTGCAACCACTGATCTGTTTACTTTTACTGTCTCTAGAGTGTGTTGTTTTTCAAAGTGTGATGTAAATGGAGTCATATATAGTCTTTTAAGGATGACTTCTTTCATTTAACATATGCATTTAAGATTTATCTATGTCTTTACACCTCTTGAGAGCTCATTTCTCGTTATCACTGAATAGTAATCCATTGTATGACTATGCAACCAGTTACCTAATAAAGGACATTTTGGTTGTGCCCAGTTTTGATAATGATGTGTAATACTCCAGTACACATTTGTGTGTTGTGTTTTGTGTCACCATAGGTTTTCAGATCAGTTGTGTAAATACCTTGGAGTGTGATTGCTTTTCATATTAAGACTATGTTTAATTCTGTGAGAAACTGGCAAACATTCTTCCAAAGACTATCGTATGGTAATTATCCATGTGCAATGAATGAAAGTTCCTCTTCTACTATGTCCTCACCATTAGTTAATATTGTTCAGTTTTTAGATTTTAGCCATTCAAATAAAAGTGCAGTGGTATTTCATTGTTGTATCACTTTGCATTTTCCTAATGACAAGGGATATTCTGGACTGAATATTTTTTTCCTTCCAAAATTCAAGTATTGAAACCCTAACCTCCAGTGTGAGATGTAACCTTTGGGAGGTAATTAGTATTAGATAAGGTCATGAGGGGCAGACCCTAGTGATGGGATTATGTCCTTCTAAGAAGAAATACCAGGAAGCTTGCTAGCTCTCTCTTTCCACCATGTCAGAACACAATGAGAAGGCAGCTGTCTGAAAGTCAGGAAGACAATCCTCAGCAGAAAATTGATTATCACTTTATCGTGTACTTCACATCTTCCAGAAGTGTGAGAAATAAATTTTTGTTGTTCAGGCCACCCAGTCTAGGGTATCTTGTTATAGCAGCCTTTGTTGACAAAGACGGATGTTGATTATATTTTCAGATTCTTATTTTTTTACTTGGGCATCTTTTCCAGTGAGTTATCTGTTTATATTATTTGCTAAAATTTTAATTTTAATTGAGTTGATTTCCTATTTTTGAGTCTTAAAAATTTTGTGTGTATAATTTGGATGTAATTCCTTATCAGTTGTATGTTTTACACATAATTTCTATCATTTTGTGGCTTCTTATTCCACTAGTGTGTTTCACAAAGCAAATTTAGTTTTAATAAAGTCCAACTTATATTTCTTTCATTGACTAAATTTTTTATGTTGAATCCAGAAACTCATGACCAAACCCAAGGTCATATTGAATTTTATCCTTTGTTTTATTCTAGATTTGTTATAGTGTTAAAATTTACAAGTAGTCTATGACAATTTTAACAAAACTTTTGTATAAAATCTGAGGTTATTTAGAGATTCCCATTTTTTACATATGGGCTTTCAAGTATTTCAGGAAATTTTATTGAAAAGACTATTTTTTTTAAATTTAATTGTCATCTCACCATGGTCAAAAATAAGTTTACTATGTTTGTGTTAGAGGAATTCCTCTAAACTGAGAATGAGTTTCACAAGAGAGAATGTGTTTGTATTCATGAGAGATATTCATCTGGTAGTTTTGGTTTCTTGAGAAGGCATTATTTGGTTTCGGAATTAGGGTAATCCCGACCTCACAGAATGAATTAGGAAGCTATCTTTCTGGTCCTACTTTCTGGTAGACGTTATTGAAATCTGCTGTTGCCTCTACCTTAATTTACTAGTGAAACCATCTTGACCTAGTGGTTTCTATTTAAGGTTATTAACATTGATTCAATTTATTTATCTATCAATTTTGAGACAAAGTCTTGTTCTGTCACCCAGGCTGTAGTGCAGCCGCACAATCATAGTTCACTGCTGCCTCTAAAATTCTTAAGCAATTGTCTTGCCTTAGCCTCCCAGTAGCTAGAACTATAGGCACACACCACTATGCTGGGCTACTTAATAGGGTCTCACTATGTTGCTTATGCTGGATATTTGTTCTACACACACAGACACACACACACACACAAACACACAATTAAATAGTATTTAATATTTTTCTCATTTTACTTGTGATGGAGTTTGACTCTTGTTGCCCAGGCTGGAGGGCAATGGCGTGATCTGGGCTCACTGCAGACTGCCACCCGGGCTCAAGTGATTTTCCTGCCTCAGCCTCCTGAGCAGATGGGATTACCAGTACATGACACCATGTCAGGCTAATTTTTGTATTTGTAGTAGAGATGGGGTTTCTGTATGTTGATCAGGTTGGTCTTGAGTTCCTGACCTCAGGTAAGCCACCTGCCTCGCCTCCCAAAGGAGGATTACAGGCATGAGCCACCACACCAGGCCTTTTCTCCCTTCTTTTAACTTATCTATGTGTTGATATTTTAAATGGATTTCCTGATACCCGGTGATATGGTTTGGATCTCTGTCCCTATCCACATATGCTGTTGAAATGTATTCCTCAGTGCTAGAATTGTGGCCTGGTGGGAAATGATAGAATCATGGGCGTGACTTCTTATGATTTAGCACCATTCTTCTAGTGCTGTTCTTATAATAAAATCCTCATGAAATCTTGTTGTTTAAAAGTATGTGTTACTTCCCCTCTCTCACTTTATCCTGCTCCAGCCATGTGAGGTGCTTACTACCCCTTTGCCTTCCACTATGTTTGAAAGTGTCCTGAGGCCCCGCCTAGAAGTCAAATAGAAGCTAGCCTGCAGAACTATAAGCCAATTAAACCTATTTTCTTTATAAATTACCTAGTACTGGTATTTTTTCATAACAGTGCAAGAACAGACTATTATAACAGGACATATTTGGGTAGGGCTTATGATAACTTATTTTACTGTTATGTCCATCTATTCACTTTGAAAAAAACCATACCATTCTGCTACCTGTTCACTATTTATTCTCTTTATTCTTTGTTGTTCTTCTCCTATTTTTCTTCTTTCTGTGTGATTAATCAATTTTAACTATTCTATTTATCTCCTATATTGGGCTACTATTTAAGCTTATTTAACTTTTTAAAAAAACGTTTTTGTGTATGTCTTAGGATTTACAATACATGTTATGAAATGGTCTGAGGCTTCCTTCAAATAATATTAAATTGCTGCCCATAGTGGAAGAATCTTACATTCCCGAATGATTATTTTCCTCTGTTTTTGTTTAACATTTCCCTATATATACACTATAAAAAACATATCACAGCATTATTTGTGATCTCTCTAGTATTACATAGTTTGTATCTCCCTATGTATGTTGGACTCTTACATCTCTGAGACTCTGCAAAGAGAATCTGTCTCCTGAAGTCTTCCAAGCTATATTCTAACGTTATTTGTATTGAAAGCTTATAGGTTTGTTAGCTTTGCATTGGTGATTGGGTCTTTCTTTGATGGTCTAATTGATCTTAGTTTTCCTAGGTGCTGTAAACCTGTTTATCAAGTGTATGGCTTTCATGAATGTTACTGTTCCTCCACCATATGTATCACTGTGTCAAGCACATATTCTCTCCCTTTTCCTAGCTGAGGTGGATTTCTCTTCTGCACCGAGGCTATAACGTTTTGGGTTTTGCTGTTTTGTTTTACCCTTTTCTCTGTAGATTAAAGCTTTCCTCCAAAAAAACAGATGAGGAGATGGGTACAAGCAGAGTTTCTTATGTGCATGTTATTTGGAAATATATGTAATAAAAAATTAGTTTGTAGCAAATACATGTTTTCTAGCTGTTAAATGAAAAGTATATATTATGCTGATAAGTATAAAGGCTATTTTATAAAGCTATAAATCTAGGGAATAATAAACAAGATAGTATTTACTGCTAATGGTCAATTATATTACATTTCTCAGCCAGTTAAATGACTAAATCAAATGTAATTTAGATTGTTTCTTTTCATTCTCAGAAAAAAAACTAATAATCTCTAGAATTGAAAAGCAGCCGAGATATGAGTTAATTTTTTTATTTATATGTTTTCACTTTTCTTGGTATGTTAGTTAAAAATAAAGAGTAACATATATATAAAAATATATATATATATTTATATATATATTATTTTTTAATTGTAATTTAGTTTATGGCGTACATGTACAGATCACGCAGGACAGGAAAAAACCACTTCAAACTTCATATGGAACCAAAAGAGAGCCTGCATAGCCAAAACAATGCTAAGTAAAAAGAACAAAGCCAGAGGTATCATGCTGCCTGACTTCAAACTATACTACAAGGCCACAGTAATCAAAACAGCATGGTACTGGTACCAAAACAGAGACATAGACCAATGAAACAGAACAGAGGCCTCAGAAGCAATACCACACATCTACAATCATCTGATCTTTGACAACCTGAGAAAAGCAAGCAGTGAGGAAAGCATTCATTGTTTAATAAAAGGTGTTGGTAAAACTGGCTAGCCATGTGCTAGCCAGAAACTGGACCCCTTCCTGACACCTTACACTAAAAGTAACTCCGAATGGATTAAAGATCTAAACACAAGACGTAACACCATAAAAACCCTAGAAGAGTAACATATATTATGAGAAAACATGTTCCCCCATGTTCTGGTGAAAGCTAAGATCACAGTAATGCATTTTAATACATTTAAAATACATGTTGAGATATAACTTTAGTTTTCATTATTTCAACTCATTCACATTTACTTTTTCCTTTTTATAGCCATAAAAATGAAGTTTTAAAAATATTAAAACTGATGCTATTAGAGTTATTGTATTATTTATTCTGTTATCAAAGTGGACTCCTATTATAGATAAATTACTTTGTATATACTGAAGAAAACACAAATAGATCACACAAAATGACACAGTATGTCAACAAAGGACACATTTTTAAGAAAGAGTTGAAGTAACTACACAAATATTTGACAGCTTAAAAAGCTATTATATAAAGAACATTTTTGGAGATTTTTTTTCTATTTGGACAACAAATTTTATCAAAATATCAAAAAAGTAGAATACCCTTTTGCTTCTTTCCTTATGGGGCAAGAAGCATTGATCTTTTTTAAAGCAACTTTAAAACTAATAAAATGACAATTTAAAAGGTCAACTTATATATGTATCCAAATGCTTCCAGCAAATATCTTCACCTGTTTTGGTGATCTTTCATGATTTGGGGTGATTATTGATAAGCCCTACACACAAACCAACAGTGCAAAAAGAGTGAAGAAACAAGAACACAAGATATAGTGTGTTACCTATTACTATAGTATTATAAATAACAAAATAAAAAGGAATTTTTGTTTTATCTAAGATTGGATGCCTATTTGAAAATGGAGAATTGGATGAACAAATGCATGTTCCTCTATCTTGCTCTACAAAGTCCAGCAATTTTTCCATAAAAAAGGTGTTTTTTTTTTTCTTTTTTTTGAGAGCACACTACTTTTGCCTTGGGTATAAGAAGATAGTGTTTATACTAAAGAATTGATAATGTTTTGCAAAAAACCCCATAACATGTTAAATGATTCGATTCCTAGAACAACTCGTTTCCTTATGTGACAAGCAGAAATAAGCATATATTTAACTATTTTCTTTTTCTTTTCTTTCTTTTTTTTTTTTTTTTTTTTTTTTTTTGTTTTTTTTTTTGAGATGGAGTTTTGCTCTTATTTCCCAGGCTGGAGTGCAATGGTGGCATCTCAGCTCACTGCAACCTCTGCCTTCTGGGTTCAAGCCATTCTCCTGCCTCAGCCTCCCAAGTAGCTGGGATCACCAGAATGTGCCACCATGCCAGGATAATTATATATTTTTAGTAGAGATGGGGTTTCTACAGTTGGCTAGGCTGGTCTCGAACCCCCCACCTCAGATGATTCACCTACCTCAGCCTCTCAAAGTGCTGGATTACCAGCAAGAGCCACTGCATCCAACCTAATATTTTCTTAATAACAAGTCACCATGCTGCTTATCTTTACAATGTTCTGCATTGTGAATTTTTGTAGAAACTTGATAGAGTTTTTTAGTGGTTGTTATATAATATCATCATGAGAAACTATTGTTTTTAGGCAACCGCAAATAAGGCTAGTGTTGAGATGGCAAAGTTGGAATTTTAGATAATTTCCCTGGAATAATGAAACTGGAGTTATTAAAATATGAGATCATATATAAAATTTGCTATATATACTTAAGTTCATAACATTTCACTAAACTTTTGTTTATATTTCTCTGCAATCTTTTATTTAATGAGAAATCAGATTTATCTTCCAAACACAGTTTTTTAAATTATAAAAACTTATTTAAAAAGGAAAGATATGATTCCCTTTACTTTTTCCATGTATCAAGTCTCCTTTACTGATTCCACAATTTTTCATAGTTTGATTACATAAATAATGTGACTACAGTTCTTTGCATTTAAAATAGTGGAAGAGAAAGAGATTGAATTTTAAATATAGCATAAAATATATTTTCAGGGGAAATAATTCTCTTTGTGGGAGGATCAAAATCCATCTGTCTGATGATCCTCCCACTCTGTGTTCCAATTGAGCTCTGAAGTCTGAAGCAATTAGCCTGAAATATGGGAAATAGATGGCTTGGACACCTAGTGACATGATACAAGAAGCTAATGGAGAATGGACCTCTTCTAGGCATATTAAAAATACATAGAAATGCTGGGTAAAATATTTTAAAGTAATCCTCCACAGTGGAAATAAAGGAAAATTTATTAACTTCTAGAATTAAAGAGAAAAAGATAATATTTTGAGATAAATAAAAGTAATGTCATAGCAGGCCAGGGTATCAGATGTAATATAGGTTTCAGGCACTGTTTTTTAATGTGAGGATTGTGGCCCATCAGCGATTACTGAAATCAATTTAGTGGGTTGTATCAGAAGAAAAAATTAAATATTAGAGTTAGTCCAAAGAAATTGCTTAAATTATTCTCAGTGCATGAAATTATGTTTGGATATTCTTGAACTAAATTATTACTGGGTAGAAGCTTTGCTTACTTTTAGGGCATGAACTATTTTCTAATGGTGTGTATGCAATTAGAAGTTTGCCTGTAGATTTTTATCTAGGACATAAGAAAATAGCAGAAGCGTAGTATATGTAATGTATGTTAAAGTTACTGTCTCTGTGTAGACCATTAACCATTTCTGTATATTACTCAGAGAACTTACCCTAATAGTTCTCTATAAAATTTCTTAGTCATAGTTTATTTTTCAAGCTGTCTTTTAAAACTGTCTTAGCGTCTTACTTTGTCCTTTATTAATAAGGCCAATAAGGTGGGAGTGTAAATTAGTTCAACCATTGTGGAAGACAGTGTGGCGATTCCTCAAGGACCTAGAAATAGAAATTCCATTTGACCCAGCAATCCCATTACTGGGTATATATCCAAAGGATTATAAATCGTTCTACTGTAAGGACACATGCACATGAATGTTCATTGCAGCACTGTTTGCAATAGCAAAAACCTGGAACCAACCCAAATGCCCATCGATGATAGACTGGACAGGAAAAATGTGGCACATATACACCATGGAATATTATGCAGCCAACAAAAACTATTGAGTTTGGGTCCTTTGTAGGGACATGGATGAACCTGGAAACCATCATTCTCAGCAAACTGACAGAAGAGCAGAAGATCAAACACCGCATGTTCTCACTCATAGGCGGGTGTTGAACAATGAGAACACATGGACACAGGGAGGGGAGCACTACACACTAGGGTCTGTTGGGGGGAAATAGGGGAGGGATGGTGGAGGGTGGGTAGTTGGGGAGAGATAGCAAGGGGGGAGATGCCAGATGTAGGTGATGAGGAGGAAGGCAGCAAATCACACTGCCAGGTGTGTACCTATGCAACAACCTTGCATGTTCTTCACATGTACACCGAAACCTAAAATGCAATAAAATAAATGGGAAATAAAATAAGGCCAATAAAATCATTAAAGCTGTTTATTTTTTATTTGAATGAGTGCCATTTTTGGTCAGCCTTTTAAAAATTATACTTAGCAGCATTTATCGGTTTGAATATTCTATGGTAAAGGTAAATTTTGATTTTGGAAATGTGGTTTTGCGTGTGTGTGTGTGTGTGTCTGTGTCTGTGTGTGTGTCTGTGTGTCTGAATGTGTCTGTGTACTAGATTACAATATAAGTGGAAATTTCTTATGATTTCAAAGTTACTGTTCTAGAGCCTAGGGCTTGTATGATAATATTCACTAAAATATTTCTAAAAATCTATTGGGAAATGTTGAGAACTAATCCCCTTGTCAAAAGCTGGAAGCATGAAAACACTGTAGTTTCCGTGAACAGACCTAGTAGAACATCTTCCTAAACTGGCCAAACAACACAGAAATGTAGGTTGTCATCCATCCAAGACATGGTTAGGAAAATAAAAGTTACCAAAGAAAAACTTAAAACACAAACAATTTATAAAAGAGCATGGAGCATGCTACATTTATGTAATTTGTTGGTAAAAGAAGCCCAAATAAAGTATTAAAAATATAATTGCTTTGGCCCTGAAACCTGTTTTGCAAAAGCAAATTCCAAAACACTCTGTAGGCATGGATACATAACAGCCTAACACACACAAAGAAACAAATTAGTGTACAATAGAAAGTTAAAATGACGCATTAAACAAATTATTTTTAAAGGAAGTTAATATAAAAACTAATCAGAAAACCAGTCAGCCAAGACCCCAGAACATTCTGAATGATAAGGAATTTATATATTTAAAGAAAAAAATAGACATTTGTATGAAATGAATTAACAAGGTAAAAATAAGAGATTTAACACTGTAAGTAGAGGCATTACTTTTTGTTCAAAATTTCATTAGTTTGAAATAGATATTTAAGAGCCAAGTTCAGAAAGCTAATATAGAAATTATTCAAGTGTGAATAAGAAAGCCTAGATTAATATTTTTGGTACATATTGGCAAATGTAAAACCCTGAAAGATTTAGCCAACCCTCCATAACTCACATTTCATTTTACAAGAGGGAAATATTAATAAACCATAGAATTGTTATGAGAGTTTACTTTAAAAAAAAAAGCACAAAGTAGCATCCAATAGCATCTAAACTAATCTTAGCCATAAAAGTTATGAGTAATACTATCATCATCATTCAACTCTTCATGGAAGTTAATTCTGATATTTACAGAGATGTTACCATTTACCTAGAGAAGGTAAATTCTTTTGCATAATTGTTGTCTTTGACTTTTAAGATGACATTTCTTGAAAGAAAATGTTATCTGAAACTAATTTACACTTAGTACAAAACAGCTGCACAAAGGTAGCATAAATTACAGCCAAATGTAATAAAAACAGCTACACAGACACAAAATATTCACATTATCTGCCTATATTAGTCCTAAATCAATTATTTAAAATGGATGATTAGAGTGATTATAAATAAAATATATTCATATTTCTTTGTAACACAGACATGAATAGACCTAAGTTAAACATTTGCGTAAGACTAAAATGTGACTGTAAATATAAAATTAGAACATTCAATATTTTATTTGTTATTACTAATTGTTTAAACTGCTTTTTAATGTCAGTGTTTCTGTGGTTATCAGTGAATGATCTACAGAAGCACATATAAAAATATTTCCCATCAGAAATTGTCACAAATAAATTTTTCCAGGTATTATCAAGTGTTTTAAGAGGAATTCAATCAATTCTCTTACTTTTCTAATCAAAAAAGCTATATAAGATTCAGCCTTTATTATGTCCTGCTAAATGCTAAATCTGACATATCTCTTGTTTCTATAAATGTAAGTTTAATTTTAATAACTTTATTATTATTTTTGACTTCCTGGGGGATTTTTAAATTTATTTGTTTCCTCTCAAGTGTGTGAATTTTCATGATTCTTTTGTAAATATTTACATATTATGAAACTCAAATTTATTTTTTGATTGAATTTATGACTGAATTTTAACACTTAGTTACCTTTGTTTTTGAACTACCACAATCAGGACACAGAACAATTCCTTCACGATTAATAGCTCTATAATGCTATCCCTGCAACCCTAGCCTCTTGCAGCCACTGTTCTGATCTGCGTCATTATAATTTTGTCTTTTTGAGAATGTTGAATAATAGAAAAATAAGATATGTAACTTTTGTGACTGGCATCTTTTACTCAGCAAAATTTCTTTGAGATCCATCTAAAATATTGGGTATACTAATAATTTATTTCTTTTTTTTTATTGCAGAGTAGCATTCTACTGCATACATTTATTTATTCATTTACCCATTGGAGGAAATTAGGAATATTTATTATGTGGGGAAATTATGAATAGAACCAGAGTACAGTTAGAGCTGAGAGATTTCTGTTGCCACTAACTTTATAACACTTGTTGATCTAATTGCATGGTTCACAGTAGTATTTCACAGAAAAGAAAGTTATGCACTTACCTTTGCTGTTCAAATAGTCTGAAAAATGTTCATGGACTAATGTAGACTTGAATAACCTGTTACGTAGTAAACACCAAACAGACACTGAGATGAGGTGTGCAATAAGAAGCCAGTCTTTATTGTTAAAAAAAAAAAAAAAAAAAAAAAGAAGTGTGGTTTTAGCCAAAGTGCAGATTTAACACAAGGTGTCCTGTGCCAGATTAATTGTGTCATTATAGGTTAAAAGGCCTACAAGAATATAATCTGGAAGAATTCCACTCTAAAGATAAAGGAACCATATGTGAGTTTAATACTGGGGAAAGTGGTATTTTCCTTTAGAATTTCAGGAATCAATAGAAATAAAGAACACCTGTACCAGTAAACTTAAAGCAAATGTGCCTAGTGATGGGCATACCAGTGACTAAATAGAACACATTAATAAACCCTTGGGTTTTTGGAAATATATTAAATAAAAGGAATCCTGGAAAGAATAATTCTGAGAAGGGTTTTAAATAAGTAAGTGTATGTATTAGGGGTTGACTCAAAGTAAGTGCTATCTAAACATTAAGAGGGAGTCTATTTCACAATCTCAAGGTGCAGAGAGGATTCAAATGGAAACATGTATGTGTCCCACAACTACAATGAACTCATTTTTGACAAAGGTGCCAAGAGCACATACTGGTGAAAAGACAGTCTCTTCAATAAACTGTGCTAAGAATACTGTGTATCCACAACAGAAGACTGAAAGTACGTATAGAAAAATCAAATCAGCATGAATTAAAGGCTTAAATTTAAAACCTCAAACTATGAAACTACTACAAAAAAACAATGGGGGAAACTCTCCAGGACAAATTTTAGTCTTGGCAAAAATTTCCTAACACCCCACATCCACAGGCAATCAAAGCAAAAATTGACAAATGGATTTGCATCAAGTTGAAAAGTTTCTGCACAGCAAAATAAACAATAAAGGGAAGAGATGGCCTACAGAATGGAAAAAAAATACTTGCAAACTACCCATCTGATGAGGGAATAATAACCAGAATATATGAAGAATTCAAGAAGCTCTATAGGAAAGAAATTTAATAATTCAATTTAAAAATGAGAAAACATTTTTGATAGCGATTTCTCAAAACAAGACATACAAATGGCCAACAGGCATATGAAAAGGTGCTCAACATCATTCATCATCAGAGTAGTGCAAATCAAACTACAACGTGATACTATCTAACTCAGTTAAAATGGTTTTATACAAAAGACAGGCAATGACAAATGCTGATGAGAATGTAGAGAAAAAAGGAAACCTTGTACACTACTGATGGAAATGTAAATTAGTACAACTATGGAGAATAGTATGGAAGTTAGTCAGAAAACTAAAAATAAAGCAGTCATATGATCCAACAATTTCACTGCTGGGTATATACCCAAAAGAATAATAATTAAAAGAGATACTAGCACTCCCAAGTTTGTTGCAGCACTGTTCACAATAGCAAAAATTTGGAAGCAACATAAATGTTCATTAACAGATGAAGAAATAAAGAAAATGTGGTAGATATACACAATATATACTATTCAATCGTTAAAAAAAAATAAAACTGTCATTTGTAACAACATGGATAGAACTGGAAGTCATTATGTTAATTGAAATAAGCCAGACACAGAAAGACAAGCGCTGCATGTTCTCACTTATTTGTGGAATCTTCCCCTCTCTACTGGGAACCATTCTTATCACCATCCTTTAATCATCCATGTGACCTCATTATTCTTGGACACAGGGTAAGAGCTCAGGACCCACCAAGTGTGGGTATCTAGAAAGGCTGTCACACCAGCCCTTTGTCCTCACCAGCAGAGGGCAGCCAGCCCATGTGATGAGGCAAGGAGCTAACGAGCTGCTAATTCACTGCCATCTGTGGATGGTGGAACTAAAGGAGCACTGTAACACCCCCTGCTGGGTTTCAGGGTTGTGGGCACCCTCACCTGGGCACTATGTTCTCCTCAAGGCCACATGGCTGGTCGGCCTCAGGCCCCACATGGAGCTTGCTCCTGGGCCAGTGCCTGGAGCAGCCGGCCAGATTCTGCACTTGCTCACTCATGTGCTCCCTCCCCCAAGTGCTAGAGCACAGTGGGCTGCGTAGCTAAGGTGCCCCTTCCACAGTTCTGGCAAAGGGCCCTGGAAAAATCCTGCATTACTTAGATCCTAGCTTTATGAGTTATTTTCATATACTACACTTTGATTCATCATCAGATAGATAATTTTTTTTTTTTAAAGAAACCCTCTTGCAATGACAACCAAATAGGTCTAACTCAGATATAATCCAAAAACATATATTAGGCTGGACATGGTGGCTCATGATTGTAATCTTAGCATTTTAGGATGCCAAGGTGGGAGGATGTGTTGGGCCCTGGAGCTCAAGTTTACAGTGAGGTATGACTGTGCCACTGCACACTAGCCTGGGTGACAGAGTGAGACCCTGTCTCTAAAAATATACAGAGATAGAAACTCAGACATACATATTATTGAGCAGGAGAGATTTCCCTGCTGATTTTGTACTCATTGCTTATTGCCATTGTCATCTCTTAATGCTTTCAGTTTTCCATTGTTATTTAAGGTTAAACTTGAACCATATTAAGAATAAAAGAAAAATATTATCTTTTAAAATTTTTGTATTTGAAGATTATAATTTTCTAAGGCAACTCAAATATCTTTGACAAACAATAAATATAGTGACCACCTTCAGCAGGTACATGTATGATTTTTCAATTAATATCACAAATATTTACCTAAACTTGTCAACACACTCTGTGAAATAGTTTATGTATTCCATAAAATTTTTTTCTGGGAGAAGTTATGATGTGGTGAAAGGAAAGTAAAATATGACAATTTTTGAAAAGAATTGTGTTCACAAAATTTAAACATTTTATCTATATCTATATTTCTCCATGACCAAAGTATATTTTCTGACTTCTTAGTGAAGATAAATATTTTATTTCTCCCATATAATCAATAAATAATTAGTAACACAATAAATTTACCATCTTAGATTATCTGTTAGTACAAAAAATGTAAATTAGGAATATTTGGTGAATTTGAGATAAAGGATTGGGGTTGTTGTATCAGAATATTGTAGGCCACTTACATTGTTTTGTCTGGGCAACCTTTGTCATTAATACTGGTGTTAAAACTTTGCCATTTTGGTGACATTTTCTTCTATCACTGACGCTGTACATATCAAATAAGTGTTACCATATTCTTTAAAACCTCATCTCTTTTAATAAAATATAGACACTAACTAAAAGCATTCTTGGGTTATTTAAATTGATATATGCAAAAACTTCCTTTAAGGAATAGATATATGTGAAGTTCAGACCATTAATTTGTCATTGCCACACATATTTATTAAAACTTCATCTGTAATGAAAACAAGCACGACCATCATTTATATAGTTTGTCTCTGTGTTCCCACTCAAGTCTCATGTCAAATTTTAATCCCCAATGTTGGGGGAGGGCCATGGTAGGAGGTAAACGTATCGAGGATGTAGATTTCTCCCTTGCTGTTCTTGTGATAGTGACTGATATCTCAAGAGGCCTGGTTTTTTAAAAGTGTGTAGCACTTCCCCCTTCTTCCTTTCTCTCCTACTCATCCATGTGAAGATGTGCCTGTTCTCCCTTTGCTTTCTTCCATGATCATGTTTCTTGAGGCCTACACAGCAAGGTTTTTTGTATAGTCTGCACAAATGTGAGTTAATTACAATATTTTCTCCACAGATCACCCAGTCTCAGGAATGTCTTGTAGCAGTATGAAAATGGACTAATACAACCCTGTTGAAAAAAAGCAAAGATTTAGAAGGAAAAGCGAACTCTGATAGTTTTCAATTTCATGGTGTCGATTTTCACTGAAGAGTAGCTGTCTCCCTCTTCTTACCTAAGATTTGTCCTTTTTTCTTTTTTATGTGATAGATTACAGCATCCTTTCCAAACTGACATCACATAGACATTAGATAACATTTCATTTCAATACCTTGAATACAAAATAATTGAAACTATTATGAAATTATAAGTTCCTGTCTTAAAAATCTGTTATATCAGTGGTATATGTATGGCTTTATGTACTTTAATATTTATACTATGAAAAATAAGATATTTATCAGAATTATACACATTTAAATATACCACCTAACTGGGAGATGACTGAATTAAGATAACAAATTCCTTTTTGCGTTTTTAAATGTTAACTTTTTGTAACATAAGATGCTGGATTAATAATTTCTTGGCCTTTGTATTATATAAATAAATTCTATAACCAATGTTTTATTTGAAGAACAGTAATTGAAGTTTAATACTTTTACATTAAATGATACATCCTCCAATGTATTTGTTATTAATATTTGAATGCTGTTTGAAGTTTGTGGCAAGCAATCATTTTCCTTAAGAATAACACTGGATTTATTGTATGATATGAAAACATTATTTTATAGCAGTCACTGAAGTTAGAATTAGTCTACAATATTCTTGCATCATCATTTGGTGCATTAAGATTCTTTAGCAAATATTCTATCTTTCAGTGTAGGAAAAGAAAACATATGTTATACTTCAACACGTTTACAAATGCTGAAGTGCTTAAGAGCTAATGGTAGGTTTGTACTAGCTGTCCTGACCCACTAAAATGCGTTCCCAAGCTAAGGATCTGAAGAGCAAACATATGTCAATATAAAATCATTAGTTCCTTACTTGATTTAAAAGATCCCTTTTTGGACAATTAAACTATTTAAACTTTATAATACAAGATAAATAAAACATTTTGTCTGATTTTTTAAATTTAAATAAATCTTGAGAAATACTTCATGTCCCATAAACTTAATTCTTATTATTATTGGTCTTACTATTAAATGTTTCAGGTTGCGTACATCACTTTGTGTGCGTGTGTGTGTGTGTGTGTGTAAAAGCATGTGGAGAAACATTTGGTTTCTCTATATTGAACCCTCTCTGGGAAATTTATGCTTTTAACTTAGAATTGTATATAGTAATCTAACTCATAGAAACACATATTTTTACTCAAAGTAATATGTCAGAAAATATAACAAATTAAATATAATTATTATGTTCCTTTAATTTTTTTATTATAATGTTTATGCATAAAATAAACATAATGAGAACAGTGATAAGATTAAATACAATTTATCATTTTTGTACTTGGGCTATCTTGGTATGATAATTTGATGAGAACAGATGCTAACACTTAAGAGACCTGAGATATTTTTATTAATTTTGTCTTCAAGATATCTGCAACAGAATTGCCTTATATGATAGTTGCCTACAGAGATTTCTCTTTTCAGAAGGATTTTACTAAAAATGTATTAATACGTTGAAAATGTTATGGTAATTTGAGGCCTGTTGGTTCACAGAAAATTTATATTTAGCATCCCTTGGCCTCAGGTGATAAACACTTCTCACTGTATATTTCAATTAAAATATTAAAGTTGAGAAGAATGCTGATATTGTGATTAACATGTGAATAATGATGCTTTGCCCTAAAACCGTAACTAGTTTATATATATATATATATATATATATATATATATATATATGTATATATATGCAATTACTAGTAATTATCAAATCCCAATAAAGTTTGGGCTATAGTAGCCATAAAAAGCCAGATTGTGCATGAGGGTTATTGTCCTTGCCCAACTATCAAAGGCATGTGACCTCTAATTTGGGCAAATAGTGCTGGTGAATATGGCTAATAACAAGTCATAATATCAGATATTACACACAACGTTGTTATTATTTAAGAACTAGGTGAGAAAATAATAGAATTGCAAGTCTGATGTAATATTTAAAAATATATTGAATTGAATGTTTAGGACATAGACTATAAAGTTGAAAGACAGAAGCCAGACGAAATAGAAAATCATGTTAAAACTCTTACAATAACTACGGGCCATGGTCTCATCTGGCATACTTGAAGTACTTTATCATTGACCTTAATTGTTTTCATCTCTGTGTTGTTCTATAATCAATAAATCAATATATTTAAAAATAAGAATGAATATTTATTTATATTTTTTCTAGAAAATCCATTATATGTTAACTTACAGATTACTTGATTCTTGAAAAAATAATAACTAAGGTTTAAAGTGAAGACAATGAGTAGTAGAAGGCATTTATTATTGATGAAAGTAGTATGAAGTAGACCATGTAAAGGAATGGCATGTAATTTCAGCAATCCAAAAAATGATGTGTCAAGCATTTTTATTTAATAAATATGTATTAATTACCTTTGTGATAAGTACAAGAAGTCCAGATACTTCAAGAGCCAAAACACTTCTGGAAGGACTTCATCCAGAGTAAGTATTTATATTCTTCTATGACTAAACTTCTACAGAAATAACATTATGTATAAATGTCAGGAGTTAATTATGTTATATTAGAATAGTATCTAAACACGGAAAGAAGGAAAAATCATGCTTCTGTCTACTCTGACGTATTTGGAATTAAACAAATCTTCCCACTGAATACAAACATAAAGTCTATATAAAAATATTTAAAACAAACCAAACCAAAACAAAAATCCACATATGTTTAAAAGCATGGATGAACAACAAAAACAGCCAGAACTTGAAGAGCCAAGACGTCAGAAAGAAGTGAAGCACACTGAAGTTATCCCTGTTTTTCTTTGGGATATTTTTTAAATTCCAGTACAGAGTAGAAGTATAAACAAAATTATACAAACTAGAATTTACAGTTGTCTCACCAGACTATAAGACAAAACTATGTGAATAAATTTCAATAAAAGAAAGAGAAAAGAAAGAATTTGGCAACAAAGAAGGAAAGGAGGAGAAAAGAGAGAAAGGAAAGAAAAGCAGAAAAATAGGAAGGATGGGAAGAACAGAGGGAAGGAGGTGAGGAAAGGATGAATGAAGAGAAGGCGGAAGGAAGGAAAAGAGGCAGGGAAACGGGAGAAGAACACTATATTTCTGGATTTGGGTGAGAAGGGGGCCTCTCNATTTGATAGGATTTTAATGCAGATTCTTAATGTCCAATAACAAAAGGAAGATTTACCTTTATAAGAAAAAAAATGAACTATCCTTACATTTGTCACAAAAAAAACTCTACAGAAAAATATCATCCAAATTCTTAATAACTTCTTGTCATCAAAATATGCAATCAAATCATTACCAGACACTCAAGTCAGCATATAGAATTATTTGAAAACCAGGAAGTAAAAAATTCCGGATAATAGAACCATAAGTGAACTAGATATTGGAGTTTTAAAACAGAAAGTATAAGGCAACTATAAATAAAATACCAATAAATTAGAAAAACGTAGAAATATTTTTGCCAGAATAAAGTGCCAGAAAAAACAAATGGGAGCATAAAATATACATTTGAAAATTTAAAAACATAAATGTACAATTTGATAACTAATAGCAGCATAACGGACAAACCAAAAAGAGAATTGTGATCTATAAATGTGCTATTAAACAATTGAATTGAAGCATATATTAGTCCACTTTCACGCTGCAAATAAACACATACCTGAGACTGGACAATTTACAAAAGAAAGTGGTTTAATAGACTTACAGTTCCACATGGCTAGGGAGGCCTCATAGTCAAGGTTGAAAACAAGGACAAGCAAGTCACATCTTATATGGCTGGTGGCAGGCAAAGAGAGAGCTTGTGCAGGGAAATTAACCCTTCTAAAACCATGAGATCTCATGAGACTTATTCACTATCACAAGAACAGGGTGGGAAAGACCTGCCCCGCATGATTCAATGACCTCCCACAGGTTTCCTCCCACAAAATGTGGGAATTCCTGCCCAGAGGAAACTTGGGCAGGGACACAGCCAAACCATAGCAAACCACAAAAAAAAAAAAAAAATGCAACAATACAAAATAAATCATGTGAGACTTCTATGCCCTATGGAGTGTTCAAATATACATACTTTCAGGGTCTCAGAATGTGAGGACAGAGAAACTATTCAGTGAAAATGTTACAATAAATACTGGAATAATAATTTATAATAATAATAATAATTTTCCATACATGCTGAAAACCATTGCATTCATGGAGTTTAATGAAACAGCAGTAAGAAAAAAAAATCTTAAACGATGAAAATATTGTTGGAAAACAAAAATAAAGAGGAAGTGATAGCAAAGTGTGTGTTTGTTTTGAAGAGAAAGAACTGTTTCATGAAGTGACTGTGGTGGTGGTAATACGTGTTAAAAATCCATAGTATTATACACCAAAGAAAAAATGTAAATCAGGTGAAGAAACGTGACAGATTACCTTCTATGTAAAAAAAAAAAAAAAAAAAAAAAAAAAAAAAAAACCAAGAAGTTTCCATAGAAATGATGGATCCTAGTATAAAGGGAAATGACATTTTAATAAATATTTCCCCCACAGTATTTAAATATTTTGACTTTTTCCATTTTTTATTAAAAATCTTTTTTATGCATTTCCAGTTTGAGAAAATTCTTTTGACCTACATAGATGTTTATAGATTTTTCCTCATATCTCTCCTGTCTATGGATTAGCTCTTCAAAGGTATGCTCTATTTTTGTTACAGGATATTTTTATTTCTAGCATTTCTATGTATATAATTGCATTATCCTTCTGTTCTTAAATGTAGTCTAATATTTTCATCATGGCCTTTAATATATTATAGTTTTTAATATTTACCTTTTGTTAATATTATTAACTGACAAATCATAATTGGATACATTTATGGTCTTCAGTGTGAAGTTATGAAATATGTATACTATGAGAAATGATTATATCAAGCTAATTAACATAGCCATTATTCCGCTTATCTTTCAAGTTTGTGGTTAAACATTTGAAATTACTCAGTTATTTTTAAATATGCAATACATTGTTTTTAATATAGTCACTCTGCTGTGCAATATACTCTCAAAGCCTATTTCTCATGTCCCCTTTCATCAAGAACTTCCCATTGCCTCCCTCCTCTCTCTCACTGCCTCTGTTAATCAAAATTATGCTCTCTACTTAATAATTCAACTTTTTAGATTTCATATATAGATGCGGTTATACAGCATCTATATTTTTGTGGCAGGCTTATTTCACTTGGCATAATGTCCTACAGGCTTATCCATGTTGTCACAAATGAAAGGATTTTTTTTCTTTTTTTTTAAGACTGAGTAGCATTTCACTGTGTGTGTGTCTGTATTGCAAATAATGCTGCAATGAACATGAGAGTGCAGATATCCCTTCAACATATTAATTTCAATTCCTTTGGATATATACCCTTAAGTGGGATGACTATATCATATATTAGTTCTATTTTTAGTTTTTTCAGGAATCACCATACTATTTTTCATAATGGCTGAAGTAATTTATATTCCCAACCACAATATCCAACAATTCTCTTCTCTGAATCATTGCCAACACATATCATTCACCTTTTTGATAAAATCCATTCTAACAGGTGGGAAGTGATATTTCATTGTGGTTTTAATTTGCATTTCCCTAATAAGTAGTGATGATCAGCATTTTTTCATGTATCTATTGGCCATCTGTATGTCTGTATGCCTTTTTTAAAGAAATGTTTGCTCATGTCCTTTGCCCATTTTTAATTGGGTTGTTTTCTTGCTTTTGATTTGAAAATGCAAATAAATGAAGTTCCAGAATTAATACTGTAAAAATGTTCCTATTACTCAAAGTGATTTACAGATTCATTCTAATCTGTATAAAAATTCCAGTATCATTTTTCACGGAAATACAATATACAAAGTTTAAATTCACATTGAACCTCAAAAGATGCCACATAGCCAAAATAATTCTGAGCAAAAATAACAAAATTGGCAGCATCACTCTCCTTGACTTCAAAACACAAAGTAATTGCAATCAAAACAACATGACGCTAACATAAAAACAGACATGTTAACCTATGGAACAGGATATAAAGTACATAATTAAATCTGCCTATTGATAGGCAATTGATTTTTGAAAGATGTGTCAATAACACACAATGGGAAATGAACAGTCTCTTTAATAAATGGTGTTAAAAAATTGGCCATCCACATGCAGAAGAAAAAAAATGGATCGTTATCTCATACCATATACAAAAATCAACTCAAAATACATTAAAGGCCTATATATAAAACCGGAAACTGTAAAACTACTAGAAGAAAACATGGGAGAATAGCTCCACAACATTGGTCTTGGCAATTTTTGCTTTTCTGGCTTGTGCTTTTCTAGTCATATCCAAAAAAGATACGGCTAATACCATTTTTTTATATGATCAGAAAAGCACAAGCCAAAAAAACAAAAATAGATAACTGGGATGATATCAAACCAAAAATATTCTGCACAGTGAAGGAAACAATAAAGTGAAGAGAAAATGCACAGGGAAGAAAATAAGAGGTTCATATATAAAATATATAAGGAACTCAAACAAATCACAGCTATTTTAAGATCCCTCCCTGACAATTTCAACATCTGTGTTATATCTGATTCTGGTTCTGATGTTCACTTCATTTCTTCAGAATGTATATTTTTTCTTGCCTTTTGGCACGATTTAAAATTGTTTTTGTCATAAGATCAACATGTTGCACACAGTAGGAGGGATTTAGGTAAACAAACCTTTAGCATGAGGATTTATGCTAATCTGTCTGGGAGGTGGAATGTTTAAAATGGGTTTTCACTATTGTATGTGCCAGAGGGTGGGAGGTGGGGAGTTGGGGAGAGATAGCAAGGGGGGAGATGCCAGATATAGGTGATGGGGAGGAAGGCAGCAAATCACACTGCCACGTGTGTACCTATGCAACAATCCTGCATGTTCTTCACATGTACTCGAAAACCTAAAATGCAATAAAATAAATAAATGAAAAAAAAAAAAAAAGCTTTGAGTTTTTCTTGTCTCTTTAGATTTTTGTTCTTTGCTGTGTATTTCTTCTCATAGAAAGTCAGTGTTTTAGCCAGGCGCGGTGGCTCATGCTTGTAATATCAGCACTTTGGGAGGCCGAGGCGAGTGGATCACTTGAGGTTAGGAGTTCGAGACCAGCCTGGCCAACATGGTTAAATCCCGTCTCTATTAAAAATATGCAAAATATATAAAAATTTGCTGGACATTGTGGTGTGCACCAGTAATCCCAGCTACTGGGAACGCTGAGGCAGGAGAATCGCTCGAACCTGGAAGGCAGGGGCTGCAGTGAACCAAGATCGCATTATTGCACTCTAGCCTGGGCAACAAGAGTGAAACTCCTCCTCCTCCTCAAAAAAATAAAAAATAAAAATAAAAATAAAAAAAAACCAGTCTGTGTCTTGCAACTCTCTGAGTTATAATCCATTATTATACTGGAGACTTGGTGTATTGGTAAAGTGTTGGAGAAGAGGAGGGTTTCATTTTCATCAGTTTACTTCTTAGTCCTCCAGTGGGCCTAAGTCTCAAGAGTGGGGCCCTCTCAAGTGCTTCTTTCCTTCTTCCAGAAGTAGAGCTTTTATTGCCCCTGTGCTCTAGCTGCAGCACTCCTAATCTATGTTTTTTCATTTCAGAATATATTTTTAGAACAGCTGTAATTAAATAGAAAATCAGTAATAATTTTTTTTAATCTGAAAACATCACTAAATACATCATACATACTTTACAAAAAGAATTATAGTGTGATAAAACATCAAATCCTATAAATTACAGCTGAAGAAGTGCTAACAGGGAAATACGTAATACGTGATTCATATATTAAATATAATCCTGAAACTTAATGATATATGCATCAATCTCAAAAAGCAAGCCAAAATAAAATAGAAATTGGAAACAAATAAAAAGATAAGTGAAAATACATAAAATAAGGAGTTATGTAGATCATATATAGATAGGTATAGATAGGCTAGATACAGAGATACAGACAAATATAGCATTTCTTCCTAAGTTTCTCATGCAGATAATTGTTGGAAAAAAATATTGGAAACAAGTAGTAACTATAATTTCAGAATAAGTATATGTGTAATACTGTGCAGTCTAAGCATAAATTTAAAAACACGGAGACAGAACTCTGAATTTTCTTACATAAAATATGCATGAAATAATTGTTAATTTTAAAAAAGAAATGAAACTTCTTTCTGGATTTATAAAATAAATACAAGTGACACTGTGTGCATTGTTTTTGATAACCCAGATTCTTAGCATCATAAATTAGCTGCCTCTTAGCTCTCTATGCATATGTATAAGCACAATTATGAATATTCTTAAGTGACTTTCACTTTTTAGAATGCCACTAATACTTTAAATTGCATTAATGAAATCAATATTTTATAAATAAATCACATTTTATGTCCACTATTTTTATTCAATTCACT
>NW_016107376.1:12409142-12449645 GCF_001604975.1 Cebus imitator
AAAAAAAAAAAAAAAAAACCAGGCAAAGTATCTTCACATTGCTATTTTTTAAAAAGGAAGAAATTTAATTTCTAATGACAGAAGATAAAATAAATTTACAATGAAAAATCTACAGTTCTTTACTCTTATACTTGTATGCTTAAATGTATTTGCTATAGTAATCATACTTTCAATTTGAAGGATAATAAAAAATATATGTTTTAAATAAAGGTATAAATTTATCCAATGATTTTGATAAAATATTTTAAGACACTAAAAAAACTGTTAAAGTATGTAACTATTTTTTAGTATGTAAGAATTAAAAAAGGCTGATATTTGCTATTTTATATAAAATCTATTTTTAAAATTTCTAATATTAATAATTTCATGAATAAAAAAGGGAGTATAAGTACATTTATTTTTAAAACTCTAGAAATGTATGGTAAAAAAAAAAAAACTAATGGGTTTGCTATATGTCACAATGAAATGAAATTTGTGAGATTATGCGTGACTAAGAAGCAAATAGACCTATCTTTAAGGAGTGGACAACTTGAAAGTACACTCTTCTTAAAAAGCACCACATCTCAACCAAGAGCAAATAACATTTTACTAACGATCTCTTTTATAGTTGATTAGCCTTTTATTTTCAGGGGTAGAGCTTTCCTCCTATGCTCTGGTGATAAGAATTTTTTTTTCTTGGCTCTTGTTGCTAACACTATATGAGAGCTCAACCATCTATTAGTGCTTTCCCAGAAAGGCACTGATCAAAGGCTATTAAAATTGAACCACATTAATAACTCATAGATTATTATTGAAAATTTACTTTTCCATGGTTGTATTTTAAATAGAATGTCTTTTAAAATAATAAATTTGAATAAATCAATAGCACATTTCTGTTCAGGTTTTAGTTTTTGTGGCTTAGTCCTTTAAAACTGTTTTCTGAGGTTCTCTGTAGATACAGGCATGGAATCTGTAATCTGTCTTCTTCAATTGGTGAAAAAAAACCAGTATAGACAGAAAATTGTGAAGTACATTTTTATTAATACTTGAAAAGTGCTTGTAATTGTGTTAGCTTTTCAATGCATTTTAAGAAGCTTGTAAAAGTATCTTGGATGGAAGTGAAAATGTATATTAATCTTGGCATGAAGTGGAGAATACATATTTACATTTGGTATTGTTTTGATTTGGCATTTCAAGCTGTAAGAATCCTTTGGAGGGGAAAACACCAGGAGAGCCATCTGCTGGTAAAAATAGGACCTGAGGACATGACTTATTTCTCCTGTTACATTTGAAGAATCTTAGTGCAGCTTATTAATTGAAAGCGTCAGTTTATGCAGAATCACAGTAAGGGAACACTAATGAAGGAATGAAACAAAGTGGGATGCCTAACATATATATTAATATTTTTTTTCTGACTTAAGGACATTGATTTTTTTCAATTCTATTTACAAACAATGTGTTTTGAATATTTTATTTACATTTATGCATCCATTCAGTCACCAATTTCTAACTAGGTAAGTATTCTTTCAACTGAATAGTTATTCAATTTGTAAAAATATTGTTAAGTTATAAAAACAGACTTCCAGCTTTTGTGTTCAAACTTTCAGTTTGTCATCTTAGTCTATATTTTAATAATTGCACATTTTTATCAGAGGTTGGTGATATGTTTATATTTTAAAATTAATATTAATTTCGCTAAGATATTTATTTTTGTCAATTTAATACCAGCACATGAAAATCATAGCAAAAGAATATTTTTTTGAAGATTCCTTTTCAGTATCATGATTTTAGAAGACCCAGACAACAAAGTTTTTTTTGTTCCTCATATGTTTTATGAACAGGTTAATAATTGACAGTGATTTTTTTCTTTCATATATTCCAGACCCTTGATAACAGTTATATTCAAAATAATTTTTAAATTTCCATTTATTACTTGTCAAAATTAATGAAGCATACTGATAGAATAACTTATAAACATTAATTGAGTCTTATAAGAAAACGGCATGTAAAAATGACCTATGATGTTAGCTCCTACTATATTAAGTCAGAAAATAGATGAATTGAATGAATTTGCTTGGTAGAATAGCACATTTGAAATTGTTTAGAGAAAACTAATTTCTCTGAGCCTAACAATTATATTGCATAGAAAATATATGAACAACTGTCAGTCATGAATTTTAGTTACTATTTATGTATTTGATTTCTAAAATAATTACTTAGTAAATAAAACAGAAATAGCTGGTGATTACATGTTGAGTATCTTCCTTTGTATAATTAAACTGTGATTGCTTTTTAAAAAAATTGGCTTCATAATATTAAAAATATAATTTTTAAGACAATTATAAGATTATTCTGCAAACATGTAAATTTTAACACACAATAAACATTAAACTATTCACCTTAAAACTTAAATGTAAATGCTACATTAAGAAACGAGAAATATACTTACTTTAACAATATTTCTATAGATAGGTAGAAAGAGAACAAGCCAGAAATTCATATTGCTGTAATAATAAACCAATATCATGGAAAAGATCAGACTAGTGTACTAGAAAATGCCTGCAAGCAGGAAATCTAGATGCTCACATTAGGAGAGTTACTGCAGGTGACATCTATTCCACACTCAAATGTCGTAAAGACAGTGGTGCAAAGGGACAGTCAGCACTGGGTCAGCAGATACTGAAAAGTAGATTTAGAGGACGTCAGCATAAATGTACTAGTAAAACTCATGAGCATGAATAATGGTGCCCTCAAGAAGCCTATAAATACATACACATTAAAGTGGAATTTTGAATGATCCCTGTGTGATTCTTTGAATAACTTGGGCAATACTAGTTTAATATAAACATATGACAAATAGTAAAAACTAAAACTTGTTGCAGGTTATGGCTATGTGAAATTTCATATAAAAAGCAAACAATTTCAATTTAAATAGTAGAAATAACTACGCGTGCAGCTTATGAAGGAAAATAAGTTGTCAAAATTAAAAAAAAGACGCATTTATTTTCAATTATTACTTAATATTTATAAACCATTAGTACAATTGCCATTGTTTTAAGTATTTACAGGTATCAACTCATTTAATACATATAATAAACCAATGTAACTCATGCATTACAGATTAAAAACTGAGAGTTTTAAAAATTAATAAGTCATGTAACTAATTATGAAAGGATCTGGGATAAAAATTCAGGGTCTTTCCATATGCTTCGGAAGATCATAGATGATTATGAAATTAATGGTATCAAACAGCAAAACAAAAGTTTTAAAAGCACGTAAAGATGTATTTCAAAATAGTATTTGTAATGTTCTCAAAGAAAAGAAGCAAGTAGTGAGACTGAATCTTTTATGAGCTTGAATGTAAGTTTTTAATAGCAGTTATAAGAATCTGGGAATATCATTTTGTTGCTCTGATACATGACATTGATGTCAAGTAGAAACAATAAGAGCCGTCATATTTGGAGTCACCGCGATTTCCCCACATTAAAAATGAACTTGGCAGGGCGCGCTGGCTCTTGTCTGTAATCCCAGCACTCTGGCAGGCGGAGGGGGGCAGATCACGAGGTCAGGAAATCCAGACCATCCTGGCTAACACAGTGAAACCCTATCTCTGCTAAAAATAAAAAAAAAAAAAAAAATAGCCGGTGGCATGCCCGTGGTGACACGTGCCTGTAGTCTAAGCTCCTCAGGAGCCTGAGGCCAGAGAATCCCTTAAACCTGGGAGGTGGAGGTTGCAGTGAGCTAAAATCCCGCCACTGCACTCCAGCCTGGGTGCAGCCTGGGCAACAGAGCCAGACTCCATCTCAAAACAAACAAACAAATAAAACCAATAATGAATGCATTAGTAGACTCTCATTATAGGTGGATCAACTCATCTCAACATTTCATGATGACTTCCAGCTTCATATATGCCCCTACAAAGGACATGATCTCACCACTGATATCACAGAAATACAAACTACCATCAGAGAATACTATAAACACCTCTATAGAAACAGGCTAGGAAATCTAGAATAAATGGGTACATTTCTGGACATGTACACCTTTCCAAGACAAAGCCAGTAAGAAGTCGAATTTCTGAATAGACCAATAACAAATTCTGAAATTGAAGCAATAATTAATAGCCTACCAACCAAAAAAAAAAAAAAAAAATCCAGGACCAGATGGACTCAGTCAAATTCTAGCAGAGGTAGAAAGAGGAGCTGGTACTGGGACCATTCCTTTGAAACTATTCCAAACAATAGAAAAAGAGGGGCGCCTCCCTAACTCATTTTATGAGGTCAGCATCATCCTGATACAAAAAACCTGGCAGAGACGCAAAAAAGAAAAAAAAAAGAAAAAAGAAAATTTCAGGCCAATATCTCTGAAGAATATCGATATGAAATTCCTCAATAAAATACAGGTAAACTGAATCTAGTGGCACATCAAAAAGCTTATCCACCATGATCAAGTTGGCATCATCCCTAGGATGCAAAGCTGGTTCAACATATTCAAATCAGTAAAAGTTACCCATCACATAACAAAACTAATGACAAAAACCACATGATTACCTCAATAGATGCAGAAAAGGCCTTCGATAAAATTCAACGTCCTTTCATGTTAAAAATTCTCAATAAACTAGGCATTGATAGAAGATATCTCAAAATAATAAGAGCTATTTATGACAAACCTATAGCCAATATTCTATGGAATAGGCAAAAGCTGGAAACATCCCTTTGAAAACCAGCACAAGAGAAAGATGGCCTCTCTCACCACTCCTATTTAACATTGTGTTGGAAGTTCTGGCCAGGGAAATCAGGCAGGAAAAAGAAATAAATGAAATTCAAATAGGAGGAGAGGAAGTCAAATTACCTGTGTTTGCAGGTGACATGACTGTATATTAAGAAAATTCCATCATCTCAGCCTCAAAACTCCTAAGCTAATAAGCAACTTCAGCAAAGTCTCAAGATCAAAAATCAATGCGCAAAAATCACCAGCATTCCTACACACCAGATTTCTCTATTTCAAAGTCCTGAAATAAATGCCCCAAAAGCAGACTGATAAAGAGACACAGACCAAGTGTTATAGCTTTTACAATTTGTCAGTAAGTTTTCCAGTTTTCACTCTCCCATGGAGAAAAAAAAGGTAGACATGACCAAATGTTCTTTGAGGGTGAAACATGATAGGCCCTCAAATAAATGTCTACCATAAACCATTTCTTGAATATAGAAATGTAGACTGTAAGCTATATGAGTGGTTCAGCTCATATGTGGTTCCAATAAAGACTATCCAGTGTTTTAACATTTAGAGAGATAAGCAACAAAGAGAATCCTAAGGACATTTTATCTATAGCTGAGGCATACCCTTCCCTTTCCTAGAGTTTAGCTGACTTCCTGATTTATAACAGCTTTGCATGAATTAAGGTTGATGTGGCTAGCCACATTGAATCCTAGTATAAAATGCTTCACAGCAATATCAATGGTAGAATAGCCCATGTTTGGATCAGCCCTCTTTTGTTTTTGTTTTGTTTTTTCTCTTGCAAAGCACTTTTTTTTTTTTTCAGCGTAAGTCTGTGGCTATTTTTCCAAGCTGTTTTTCCTATGCTCTCACTCAGTCTGAGTGAGAACATAGGCACCTGCTGTTGATCACCTCCTTGGCCTAAGGTGAATAAGAGGAAGATAAACTTTAGCCCTCAGTTTCTGTACAAGAAAAGAAGAAACTGAAACACTTATCTAACCTTCCAACTTTTCAGCTGCTGCCTGAGATACTGCCTTCTATCTTAATTATCTCAACTGTTTCAATGCAATAGCACAACTTGGCACATAGTAATCTCCTGAAGACCACTAAGAGTAAATACAGTGGGTTAAAAAAGCAAAAAGAGTTGAGAGAAACCTAGAATTTCTGGCTGGGCTGATTGTGAAGGATTATTTCCTGCATGAGGCTAGCAAAACCAGACTTAGAGAAGTGATTTTCTTATCTAATGCACAGAAACCAACACAGAGTGTCAATGAAAATGAAGAAACAGGAAAATTAAGAAATGGAAAAATATCTTTCAATTGAAAGAATACAGTAAGTCTCCGGAAGCCAACCCTAATGAAGTGGAGATATATGATGTACCTGGGAGGGGATTCAAACAAAGAAACACAAAAATGCCAACCAAAGTTAGGAGACCAGTGCACAAACAAACAAGAATTTCAGCAAGGAGATAAATAATGTTTCTAAAGTACAGAACAGAAAATATATGCAGTAACAACACTCCAAAATGTAATAGAGGGATTCAATAGCAGACTAGCCAAGTGAAAGAAAGAATTAATTTGAAGATAGATCATTGAAAACCATCCAATCTGAGGAGCAAAAAGAAAAATGAATGAAAAAGACAGCATAGTTTTACCGTAAAGTGAGATAATATAAATGTTGTAACTCCTAAAAGAGAAGCAGAAAGGGATAGAAAACATAATCAAAGAAATGATGGCAGAAAAATTTTTCAGTTCATGGAAGAAACTATAATCCAGATCAGGAAGCTCAACAGATACAAATAGAATGCATCTAAAAAGATCCATTTAGAGAGAAACGGTAATCATACTATCAAAAATAAAGACACAGAAGACATCCTTGAAAGCAGTAAGGGAAATCAACTCGTGATATACAAGGGAATCTCCCATAAGGCTACCTTAAGATCTTTCAGCAAAAACCCTACAGGCCAGAAGGAAGTGAGATGATATATTTAAAAATTTGAAAAAAGAAATGTTTGGTCCAGACCTGAGTTGAAGTCCTGGATATCCTTGTTAATTTTCTGTCTCGTTGATCTGTCTAATATTGATAGTGGAGTGTTAATGTCTCCCACTGTTATTGTGAAAAAAAGAATATCAGAAATTCTATTCTTCAAATATGTAAGGGACATAAATAATTTATCAGAAAATCAAAATCTGAGGCACTTTATCACCACAAAATTTGTCTTACAAAAAAATACTAAGAGAGCTCTTTCATTCAAAGGAAAATGTTGCCAATTAGTTACATGTAAATATATAAATGTATAAAACTCACTGGCAAAAGTAAGTATATAATCAATCTAAAATACTGTAATATGGAAGTGGGAAAATTAATGGTGGTGTGAAAATCAGTTACATATATAGTATGAAGGCTCAAACTCAAACCATTAATAAAAATTACATCTACATTAATATGTTCATAGATAAAAATTATTAAAAATGTAAATTGTGACATTGTAAACATATGTGGGGTAGGAATAGTAAAAATGTAGATTTTATGTAAATTGTCAACATATTTGTCAGCTTGAATTAGACTGAAATAATTGTAAGATGTTTTATGTAAGCCTCACAGTAATTCACAAATTAAAATCATGTAGTAGATACAGTAAACATATAAATACAAGATTTAATGCATACCAAGACAGAAAATCATCAAATCACTAAGGACAGCAAGAGAGGAAGAGATGAACATAAGGTCTACAAATATACTAGAAAACAAGGAACAAAATAGCAGTGAAAGTAACTCCCTACTTATCAATAATCACTTTGAATGTAAATTGATTTAATTCTGCAATCAAGAGACATAATCCAGTGGCTAAATGGACTTAAAAAATCCAATTACAGGCTGCATACAGGAGACTCATTTTATTTTTAAGGACACAGGTAGACTGAAAGAAAAGAGATGAAAAAACATTGCATCCAAATGGAAACCAAAAGACTAGGGGGGTAGCTATAGTCATGTTAGACAATATAGGCTTTAAGTTAAAAACTTTAAAATAAGACTAGAAAAATCATTACAGAGTGATAAAAGTGGTCAATTGATCAAAGGAATATAAAAATACAAATATATACACACTCCACATTGAAGCACCCAGACATATAAAGCAAATATTTGAAGATTTAAAGGTAGAGATAGACTTCAATAAAATCATACCAACAGACATCTATACATCACTTCAACAATGACCACGTAATTGAGTCAGAAACTCAACATGGAAGCATTCAACTTAAACTACACTTTCAACCAAATTAGCCTAACAAACATATATTGAACATGCTACCCCAAAGCATAGAATACACATTCTTTTCTAATGCACATGGAACATAGACCACAAACAAGTCTAAACAAAGTTAAAAGATTTAAATCATATCAAGTATCTTTTCCAGCCACAATGGTATAAAACTAGAAGTAAATAGCAGGAAAAATCTTGGAAAATTCATAATATGTGGAAAATAAACTACATGGTTCCCCTGAACAACCAATGGTTCAATAAAGAAGCTAAAGGAAAAATCAATAATAAAACCTTTTACTTGGGTATTTTTTCTCTTTTTCTTTGTTACTCTAGCTAAAGGTTAGTCAATTATTTTATCTTTCAAGAAAACTCACTTTTAGCTCCATTGATCTATTGTTTTTCTAGTCTCCATTTTATTTGCTTTTGATATTTTAAAAAATTTTCTCCCTTCTAGTAAGCTTGGACTTAATTTGTTCTTTTTATAGTTATTTGAGTGCAAAGTTAGGTTGTTTATATTTCTTTCTTTCTTTTTTTTTTTTTTTTTTTTTTTTTTTTTTTTTTTATTTTTTTTTTTTTTTTTTTTTTTTGGCACTTATTGCTACCAACTTTTCTAAGAGTACTATTTTTGTTTCATCACAGAAATTTGGGTATGTTGTGTTTCTATTTTTTACACATTTTTAAGTAAAATAACTCAGACTTCCTATTTTAAACTTACTGTGAAGCAAAAGTAATCAAGGCAGTGTGGTACTGGCATAAGGATAGACATATGTGCCTGGTTCTTTTTCTTTCCTTTTTTGTTCAGACTCTTTATTCTCTTTTATTTTGAAATGCCTTCTAATTTATATTGTTGTTGTTATTTAAATCCAGATACAGTGTACTGGTTAATAAGATCTTAGGTAAATGGTTCTAGAGTTTGAAGATTTGATCTGACTAGGTATTAAATGTGTTTAATATTTTCTGTTGCTGTAGGTGACAGAAGCTTAAAATTCCTCTGGTGTCTTTATTTTTGCTCTTATTCTTCACTTGGGTTTCCCTAAGTCCTCCTCCTCAAAAAGATGCTTTTCCTTGCAAATATTTCAGCTATAATTTATTGCTATTATTTTAAAATTTTATTAGTATGATAGTAAGCTGTAGGGAGAGGAATGTTCCATAATTTTCTAATCAAATCATATTCTTGGGCCTGTGTCTCTGAGCTATGACATTCTAAAGTGTTTCTAAGTGATAATACGTTTTTCCTCCCTTATTTGAAATATGAAAGCTAGAGGAGCAGGAGTAGGATTAATGCCACTCCTCAGGAAAAGACTTTGAAATAAGACTCCCTTCCAAAGAGTATGGCTTTGTTATCTTGAATATTTTGGAAATATTTCACAGTTAGTATTCTTTTCTTACCCTTGCCAGAACCATGAGGGCAGTATCTCTCAAATATTTACAATAAGAACTTGGTGGGGTAATTGAAGTTAAAATCACCAGATACTGACACTTTCTAAGACTAAATCTTCTGCAGTTTTCTCAGTCTCATAATAGTTCACACTAGCCTTTAGCATCACATCTAAGTGGTCCTACCAGCTATGGCTCCAGCACCTTCTGCTCCAGATAATCAGATCTCAGCCATTATTTATAAGCCTCCAGCTATGGAAAAGGCATGGGGTGTTAAATTTGTCCCACCATCTCAGTTCTCTAATGAGACATAGAAAAGTCATCAAATACCACAGAATAAGATTTTTTTCAGCTTTATATAGTTGATTTCCTTGTTCACTACTTCATTAGTACATACTGTTGTTTCAGTAGGTATTGTTGTTTCTGTATGACTTTTATGAATAACTTTTGTCAGAAAAATAAATTTTCTTCTATTCCTAATAAGTTGAGAGTTTATTTATGATCACAAGTGGATTTATCCAATGTACTTTTGACGTTTATTGAGATCACTATACGATTGTTTAAAATTTGTTGGCACAGTAAATTATATTGCTTTTCAATTTTAAGCCATTCTTACATTTCTTACAAAATGTCAAATAATTATTAGGTAGTTTGCTTTTTATATACCATCAATTTAATTTGGTAGTATTTCATATATATATATACGAATATATATATACATATGTATGTGTGTGTGTGTGTATATATATATATATATACTTACAAGAGACATTAGCACAAACATATATGTATATTTGTTTTTTATATATCATAAATTTAAATTGCTAGTATTATATATATGTACTTATGAGATATTAACACAAACATATATATATATATATTTACAGGAGATATTATCTTGTTATTTTATATCTTAGTTAGCTTTTTGTATAAAACATATATTTTCTTCATAAAAATTAAAGTGTTCCAACATTGTATTTTCTGGAAGTTTGTAAATTAGTGATATTTCTCTTTTGACTGTTTTGAAGAATTTGTTAGTGAACCATCTGGTCCTAGATTTGATTTTATAAGAGTATTTCAAATTATACATTCAGTTTCGTAGATTCATATAGGACTCTTGATATTTTCATATACACATAGGACTATTTTTTTATCATTAGGATTTTTTTTCAGTGCTTTACAGAAATTGCCTTTATCATCTAAATTGTCATGCTGATTGACAAAAAGTTATTTTCAACAGTTGCCTAACTATAGTATAAATAATTTTACTATCTGTAAACAGAATTTTAAAAAATTGTTATATCATTAATCTATACTTCTCTAATTATTTATCCAGTCTTTTTAAAAATTTTATCAGTTTTTGCTGATCTCTTATTTGAAATGTTTTCAGTTCTTTTTATATCTATATTTTGTTTTATATGTTTTTTCCTCATATTTGTTATTTCCTCTATTCTACTTTATATGGATATAACTGACCTTTTGTTATGTAATTTTTGGGAAGCCTATGTTATTACTTTTTAACCTTTTGCTGACAATGTATTACTTACCAACATTAAAAATCTTATGGCTGTTGTTTCCTAAATCTAGAAAATTTTGTTATATTATCAATTTACTCATTTTAAATAAAAATTACTGTTATTTGCCCTTTGACTTATTGTTCAGAGTGTCACTTAATTTTCAAACTCTTGGAATTTTTTTAATTAACTTTTTGTTACTGAATCTGATTTAATTTTAAAGTCACCAGGGAATTATATAAGTCTTCTAAAATTGTTGAAACTTTTTTATGACTCAGGTTGTAATCTATTTTAGTAAATGGCACATTGTTTTTGGAAAGCATTTGCATGCTATGTACTTCAAAGAAATCTATTGTTTATTGGTGTTATTTATTTAATTCTTCTAGTTTTTTTTAAAAAATAGTCTATCACTTGAAAAAGATTTTTAAGAATGCCAAAAGACAGTTGTAGATTTGTCTCTATTTTCAATTCTAATGTAGTTTGTCTTGAAATACTCTATCATATATAACAACTAATTTATTAATTGCATACTTAGAATTCTTACACATTCCTCTTGAAATATTATTTTACAATTATAATCTTTGTCTCTCATGTTATACATATATTTCAAATTTACTCTATCTTCTTAACATAGCTTTACTGGCTCTTTTAGAAAATGTAAGAAAGGTGTAATTTTTTCTCACACTTTTACTTTAAAGCATTTTGTGTTCTTACATTTGAAAATTGCTATTAAAATAGTCTGTAATTGGGCTTTTCTCTTTATTTAGATTTACCATCTTTATTTTACTGGTATTCATGGAGCTTTATGTTGAATGTAATTATTTCTGTAATTAAATTTAAGCCAGTGATGTGATCATAAATGTTTAACAAGTGTGTCTTGTTTAAGTCACAGATGGTGGAAAAAAATGAGAATTTGTCTTTATCTAGGACCCTGTGTTTCAGCCATATCTTTTTTATCCTTACTATCCTTGCTTTCCCCCAAGTATCTAGGGAAAAAAGAATGAGATTTGGTAATTCTTCTGCTCTCATTTGGGGTATCCTTAGTGAATCCTCTTTCCCATTCTTTATTGTGAGAATTGTTTGCAAAAGTTTTCCCACACACCAGGCCCATCACCTGAAGGACATTTTGCTTCATAGTCTATTCCTTGTGGATTGTGTTTGCATTGAGAGGAAAATTTAAAGCTGTCTGAGATGAATATTCTGTTGGATCATGTTGTAGTCACTATAGAAAAATTACCATAGCCTAGTGGCTTAAACAACAAACATATATTTCTCACAATTCTGAAGGCTAAGACATACAACATTAAGATGCTAACAAAGCCAATGCCTGGTGAAGGTTTGTTTAATGTTTTAGCATCTTATTGTATCATCACATGATAGACAGCAGAGAGACAGTAAGCAAACTCTTCTGTCTCTTCCTGTGAGGGCACAAGTCCATCCTTGGAACTTAATTACCTCCCAAAGTCCTCCCTTTCCAATACTATCATATGGGAAATTAGTGTTTCAACATATGAATTTAGGAGAAGGAAATGCAAACATTCATTCTGTAAAGAACAGAATTCCTTCAATCTTTGATACCTCTATTACTTTTGTGTATTTTGTTTTCCTGAGCACTTCCATCACCATCAATTATTCTATAGCATTATTGAGACTGAGATATATTACTGGTTATATATTCATCTCTTCTGAGTCAGTCTCCTCTTATTGATTGAGCTAAGAGGACATTTAATTTTTTGCCCAATTTCTTTAAAAATTAGGTAGGAAATTTGTTGTTATTTCTTAAAATTTTATATCAGTCATTCTTTAAAATGTATGTATGTATGTGTGTGTGTATGTATGTATGTATGTATGTGTGTATGTACGTATCTATTTATTTTTAGATGGAGTCTCACCTACTCTGTCGCCAAGGCTAGAGTGCAGTGGTACAATCTTGGCAGAGTGAAATTTTAATTTTGTCATCTTGAGCTTTAACAAATAGGGTTTAAATTTCCCCCTTCACGTGCTGTTCAAAATTAGCTTGATACACTCTTCATATTACACAAACCTTTAACAATAATTGAATTTTATCATCAACAAATCTTGAAACGGCATATAGCATATAACTCTATTCTCTAAGAAGACCAGTTTATTTTAAAAACTTAGTGTGATATATAGAAGATATAAAATACCTTCTATACTGTTTTCTTTCTTCATATTCTCTTGGAAACCACAAAGAAGTTGGTAAGCCACACGACTTGCTCTATGGCCAGGACAGCTGTATAGTACAGTAATTAAGAAAATAAATTATTATTCAAAGTTTTCTGAGTACCTACTATGGTCTATTTCCTATTTTTTATGTCAACTTGGGCAAATTGATATTTTTTTAACCTTACTTTTTAGAAAACTTATACATGTCACATTTTAAACAAATCTAAGTTTGCCTATTTTTCTTTACGTTTAGATTTTACATATAAATAAACTGAATTTGAAATTTAAATACTAAATTTTGGAATATTTATACATACTACTGTACTTCTTATTTAAATTTTAAATAAAGATTAGGTCAGGCATGGTGACTCACACCTGTAATCCCAGCAATTTGAGAGGCCAAGCCAGGTGGATCACTTGAGGTCAGGGTTGCAAGACTAGCCTCATCAACATGGTGAAAACCCATCTCTGCTAAAAATATAAAAATTACCAGGCATGGTGGCATGCACCTGTGGTCCCAGCTGATTGGGAGGCTGAGATTGGAGAATCATTTAAACCCAGGTGGCAGAGGTTGCAGTGAGCCAAGATTGCAGCACTGCACTCCAGCCTTGGTGACAGAGTAAGTGACAAAATAAATAAATAAATACATGCATACGTTCCTACATACATACATTTTAAAGACTGTCTGATATAAAATTTTAACATGATGAAGCTACCTGTAACTCTCCCATCTGAAGAACAGAGGGCTCATATATGTTAGCATGATATAAGCCACAATTAACCCCCAAAATACCTACTGAATTTTACATATTTAAATAGTAATTAGACATGTTTTATCAGATAAGCTGCACTTCTAAGGTCTGACTGATGAGTAATTTAATGATTCAACGATGTCATGTCCCTTCTGTCTTTGCACTGGCATCCTGTGTTTGTTTTCAGATGCTTTCCATAATAAGGATAACATAGATATAATAACTCTAGATAACACAGATATGAAAATTATACATCTATGCATAAATGAATTACTGTCAAGAGACTAAAGTTTCCAAAACCATCTTAAGTTATTACTGTTTTAAATGGAATGGACGTGGAAGATTCAATAACAAGACCAATGTAATGTTTATTATAAGGAAAATATATATTGTTATGCGTTATCTGTATGTGCCACAACCAAACAAAACATGAAAAAATCCTTGCATAATTGATAGAAATCTTTATTGTTAATAAATATCACACATTCTGTTATAGGTATAATGTTTTGATTTTATAAAGCCATATTCAAGTGCAGATATAACTAACATGGATGAGTAGTAGTGGTTTATAAAATGTTATTTTAAAATTTCCTTTTGATTCCTTATAGAAGTTTATTATGAAATTATATTTAAAATCACAGAGTTAAGATTTTAATGCTAGAGAAAAAGGTAAAAATAATTTTTCCAGTCACTTATTTTTGTGAATATAATGACTGTCTTATATATACAATGGTCTAAATAATTATCAATACAGTGGGCTACTATAGATAGTTAGATATTTAACTTAAACTTTCTGTCTCTGCATGGCAACAGCAAGTGATTTCTACTTTGAAGATTCAATATTCCTAATCTATCAGTTGTATGGAATAGGGGTTGCACAGAATAGAAACATAGAAACTTTTTTTCTAATTGCAACCTATAATAAATAAAAATTCTGACAGTGGCCGGGTGTGGTGACTCACACCTGTAATTCCAGCACTTTGGGAGGCCGAGGCAGGCGGATCATGAGGTCAGGAGATCCAGACCATCTTGGCCAACATGGTGGAACCCCATCTCTACTAAAAATAGAAAAAAATTAGCTGGATGTGGTGGCACACGCCTGTAGTCCCAGTTACTTGGGAGGTAGAGGCAGGAGAATTGCTTGAACCCTGGAGGCAGAGATTGCAGTGAGCTGAGATTGCACTACTGCACTACAGTCGGGGAAACATTACAAGACCCTGGCTCAAAAAAAAAAAAATTCTGATGGTACACAGCCAAAATTTAACATATTTATTGTTTATGTGTACTGAATATTCCCAAACATCTAGTATTAAATATTTGCATGAAGGGACACAATTATAAGCTCAGAAAACTAATTAAATACAGCTATATTTAGAAAAGTAATTTTTAATTATGAATGACATCCTTATGTAGTGATATTTAGGAAAGTGAGTGAGACAGTAAAAGCCAAGGACTTCACTTTTTGTAACAGAAACTTCACTTATTTTAAGTTGGAATATAAAGAAAAAATATCAAACAAACATGATTAGGTTGATTTTCTGAAAAAATTATAGTATAAAATAATTCCCATATGTGTATAAACGAATAATGTAGACATCGGAATGAATTAAATTTCTATAAATGATATATTCAGCAACAGATGTAAAGGCCTTGTTAAGGAAAGCTGCATGCCTTTTCCTACAATATCTATCAAAAATTTAGTAAGCCATTTAAGTGGTATGATGAAAGCACTTTTCATTGCATACTCTTATATTTGTACTTCACAAAAACTTCATATTTCTGGAAATTTGTGGGCTGGTTTGCAAAACAATGAAATTATGAGTTAATTACGCTGAAATGGCAACTGTACAAAACTATAAAGACAGATTTAAGTTAATATAAAAAATGAGATATACATAGTATTTTAAATTTGATTTGTAACTAAAAGTGATATGAGGTATGCAATGGCAACAATTTTTATAAATGAGAATAAACCAATAACTTTATATATTTTTGTTTTCTCGTGTATAAAATAAATTACCTTACTATGTTAAGTAAGAAGTTTCCTTATTCATTTGTGAACATCTTCATTTTCTTAATGCTTAAATAAAATGTGAAAATATATCAGATTTACCAATAGGACATGAGTGATTCAAAAACAATGTAATGCTAAAAATAAAATAATTACACGTATACACACAGGCACATATGTAGCTACTTACTTACATTTATATAGACACATATATCTTACAATAAGTCTTCATATTTGCAGAAGCATTAAGAATATCCAAATGTTGAAAAAAATCAATCATTTAATGAAAATGAAAAATCTAAAGTCGAGTAACATTTAGAGATTTTAGGTGATAGAACTCCATTTAGCATTTCTAGTACAGCATTGCATTGAAAAGGAAGTGGGACAATGGCAAGCAAAGATGTTTGCTTGATTTCTACAGCTTCTTGTTACTAGATTTCTCACAATGCTATTTTGGTTGTTAATATTGTTGTTTATCCAATGTTTTTGTGGCAGAGCAAAGGCAAGCAGCTTTCTACCTTTCAGTCTTGCTGTCGTTACCCACTGTATAAAAGTGTTTTAATCTATGATAATACAAGAACCTTTTTTAATCTAAAAATAAATCTTTAGTCAGCACATGAAGTTACGAAGGAAGCAGAAAGCAAATATAAATGAACTAAGTTAACTATGGTTAAGACAGTTGGGAGTCCTAAAATAGAATGAGGGAAATGGGAAGTGGCACATATAAAGAAAGATAAACAGTTACATAAATGAAACTAAATTATGTTAAACAAAAAGGAAAAGAGATATGTGATTTGTAGAAAGAGTTCAGAGAATGCATAAAGCTGTTAGGTATTAGGAATTCTGATGAACATAGAAGAAGGCACTCCCAGAATATCTTAGGTTCTTAGGTTATTGTACAGAAAAGCTACATTTTTAGAGAAGTGTTATTCTAGGCCTAAGGTTAAGGCATCTCCTCACTCACTAAAAAAGGTAATTAATTAAAAATGAAGGTTTAGCATGATCAACATCACCCATTAGTAAATTTACTGCCTGACAGTTAAAACAAAACAAAACCAACAAAACCCTTGATATTCCTTAGAAAATGATGACAATATTTAGAATTTATACCTTTCTAAATTGTCTAGAACACAATTACCATGAATGGATATACTGAGAAGCAGAAAAATAAGATACATAATTAGAAAATAAAATTGTTAGTAAAAACCAACTCTAAGATAACCCAGGAATTGATGGTAACAGATAAACATTTTGAAGAGGCTGTCACAAATATGTTCAAGGACTTAAAAATATGGTTATTATAATGAACAAACATACAGAAAACTGTATAAAATTAAGCTATAAACATAAGCAAATAAAAGTTTAGAACTGAAATGCACAATACTTGGAGTGAAAACTACAATAGATGGAAGTAAGATTAGATTTGAAATGGCAAAAGAAATGTTTAATCTGAGATGGATCAGTAAAAATTATTCAATCTACATATCAAGTAGAAAAAACATTTAAGAAAAAAATCCAGACCCCAATAAAACATTGAATAATATTAAGTATCACATTGCATAAAATTTAAACCTCAGAAATGGAAAACGTGCAATCAAATACTTCAGCAAATAATGATTCAACACTTTACATATTATTTATAAACATTAACATATGCAGGAATCTCAGCAAAGACAAAAGAGGGTAGATCCAAGAGAAGTACACTAAGTAATCATAGAGTCAAATTTTTGAAAACCAATCTACTTTGATCCACTGTATTTTACACTTTAAAATGTTTGAAATGTTTAATTTTATATGTATTTTACCACAATAAATAAATTCATTTGTGATATGCTAACAACTAAGGGTTTGTACAGAGAGAAACTTGAAAATGAATAAAATAGATACTATATAAAATAGCTAATGGAAATATAAATTTCAAAATAAAATACAAACAAAACTACCAATTCTTTCATCTGTTAAGGCAAGCACAGTAAAAATGGTCTCTTAACTGTTAGATGTATCTAGGTAATACCTACGATACTTATTAACATTTCTCAAGTGACTTAGATAAAAAGAACGCATCAGTAATTATTATATTTAAATTTTATAGCAAGTAATAAAATGTGCTATTATTCATCTCAAGCGTTATGTAACTTGAAGTTAGGGTGTGGGCCATTGTGTGTTGTGCATGATAGTGTATGTGTATGTGAAAAAGAGAGAGAATGACATATAGAGAAAGAAAGACCTGACATAAAACATAATTTTTAATCAAAATAACTACATTTTGTATTTCAGCTTATAGTATGTTAAGGAGGCCAGGGATAAGGTAAATGTAAGATGCTGAAGATATTAAAAATAATAATAATATGAAGCTGGAACCTTTAGTTTGTAATAATATATCAAACACAGAAATATTATCTTAAATTCAATCTACATGAAAGGTGGGTCCATTTAGAAAAATACATTTAAGTCTAAATCTTTCATTACACTCTTTGTAATGTTCTGAAATCCAATTTGGTATAAGTAATAGATTTATGACTTCACACTAAAATTTTATAATTGAAATAAATAGTCATAATTATTTTAGCTTTATGTTCAGGATGATTTTCCATTTCATGCTGGGGCAGCAGCCAGACAACCATCATTTTCAATTAATGATTCTATAGACAATGTTTTAGGCTTGTGGTGTGCCATTTAATCCAAAAGACATATTTATGATAAAAGCATATTTCTTCTCCTTAGCTATCATTATTCATTTATAGAAATATCCAAGTCCCATACTATGACATTTAATAGGTTGATGTTCTCAAATGTATATTTGGTTTGTTTGTGTTAATTTTATTTATCTTTTTTTTTTTTTTTTCTTATATGGAGTCTCTGTCATACAGGCTGCAGTGCAGTGGCACAATCTTGGCTCACTGCGACCTCACCATCCCAGGTTCAAGCAATTCTCCTGCTTCAGCCTCTCAAGTAGCTGGGACTACAGGCGCACGCCATCATGCCTGTGTATACCTAATTGAAGCTGCTGAGGGGCGAAGTAATTTGAATAAATAAATAAATAAATAATATATTTATTTATTTATTAATAAATAATTTATTCAAATTACTTTTAGATGTTTCAAGGGAAAGTAGTTTATGAATATCAATTACTATTTTGAGGTATTTGCTTCGAATTCTTGTCTTTAAAAAATGTATACATCCATCCTTGTGTAATGCACTGGACATTTTCCGTAGTTCAAGAATATGTTGACAATTTATCCTCTTTTTCTTCCAAGATAAAATACATAATATCTTGTTCAAATTACATGATAAAATAAACATTTTCAAACAAGTAAATGCAAAATTGTACTAAAAGAAATTAGTGAAAAAAACAAAAAAGAAATCACACCATTCTGTATGCGTAGAATATTTATACAAAATCAATATATTTTAATAAAATGCTAAGAAAACTCTAAACAGAAATTTGAATGCCACTTATCACCAGAGGATGTTCTTCAAGAATCAAATTACTTTTAGTTATAACACTGTCGAGAATATATTTTTGTTAAAATACATCAATAATGCAATAAATTGACAAAGATGTATAGTCATATATAATATACATACTATATATGCATATTCTTATATATAAATACGAATAACCAAGCACGTAGATAATACCTTCATTATGAACTTGCTTAATGTCATACAGTCACACAGAGTAAGTGGAACATTTTAAAAATCTTCTACAAAGAAAGATACCTTTATGCACCATATAAAGAGGTTAGATAACTATGGTATAGTGGGTGACTTATCAGTTTCACAACAGATTAATTAAATCAGAAAATAAAAAATGACTATGATAATTAAAGTAAGCAATTTAATATAAAAAGTGATTAAAAATCTGAACATATGTTTCTACAAACACAAATATCTACAGACACAAGCACAATTTTCTACAATCACAATTTTTCTTGTTCATTTAACAATAGTGAAGGATGTATTCATTAAATAATGAGTAACTAGAATTCATCACATGTAACAAAAAGTTCAAAGATTTTCAGTGTTATAAAATGTAATTCATGTAGGATAGTCATGAGTAAACTGTAAAAAAATATGAGCATATAAGACATATATTTCTCCCAAGACTTATGGATTCTTATGCAATATTTATATATACTTATATATACCTGTATTATGTATTTTACTTAAACTTCTTCATAAACACAAATATATATATTTATATATATATACTGGTCATGTGTTGGACATTAAGGCATTATACTTCATACATATATTTATACACACACACACACACAGACACATCATGTATTGGACATTCAGGCATTAGGCCTTCTTCCAGAACAAAGAAATATATATATATACACACACATATATACACTAAAATATATACATATACACACACACACACTTATTTTTAACAGCTTCAAGCTGAATATACTTACACTAATAGGGATTAATAAATGGACAATTCACATTCCTTATATACTTTAATACTTAAAAGTTTAATCAATTATATTTTGCATTATATCTTAAATATATAAGCAAGTAAAGTGTGTGTGTTCATGACATACTTTGCATTAAGTAACACATATCTTAAAATCATTATTCTCCCATGGACAAATATGAATAAATATCAATTGAAATATTTAGTTTATGTCCTCAAATCAACCAATTATCAATCTCAGAAAATCATTTTTTAATCAGGACTATAAGAACTGTGAAGAAAACCAAAACAGACACATGCTTACTCATACTCACACACAAACACGCATGTATATATTCCTAAAATAGATCATAAAATAAACATTAAATAATTACTAATAAAAAATGAAAAAAATTAATTATGAATTAGTCTCAGAATTCTTTAACTCTAGCCATGTAAATTGGCATAACTATAAATTTATTTGCCAAATTAACTGTACCATTTTAATAAATATATGAATTTAATTAACACAATTTTTACATTAAATATATTATTCACCAACATCAGACTTGGATGTTCTTAAGTTGTTATTGTTTTGATAAATGAAAAAAATAAAATCAATAAAATAATATTGAGGAAATTATAAGCCTAGGTTTTGACTCTCTAAGTTTAAAAGCAACTGAAGAGTGACCTTGGCAAATCACTTAACCTCTCTGAACCTCAGTTCCCTCAACTGTAAAATGAATGTCTGTAGTAAATGAACTTTGTACTCACTGCCATGACTGAGATTTCCTATACCTCTGAAAACTACTTCTGAATAGTAGGATGTAAAAACAATATATTAACTGCTAAAATTTATATTTCCATTTAATTTGTAATATACTTATTTCCTAGAAATTTGCAGCCTTATTTGCACATTTCTATTATGCTTATTAAGTGAATTTTTAGAGTGAAACTATCCTAACATGGCATTTTTAACATAAATATCTTTCTAGAACTTGAAAAGTTTCTCTCAGCTTCACCTTCATCTGACTCAGTGTTGCAAATAATTAAATGTCTCAAGGTGTCAAAACTAATTTGTTCACGGTAATATGTGGCTTGGTTGTTCAGGATCCTGAAAAAGGAAAGTCTAAAAGGGTTGGCAAATTGATCGTACCATGAAAAATGAAGAAACTATGGTCTTCAATTGCTTATATTTAAAACTTTCTTAAAAAAAATCACAGCTTATTTGTACTTTACCATGCTTTATTATAGATATAAGGATACACAATTATAATAGTGATATCTCAGGAAAATAATGCATGCTATTTTTTATATTTTCTGTTACAATACTGATCCTTCAGATTATGTTGATTCAAACTTAAGCAATACAGAATGTTTTAATTAAGAGTTTGACCAATTCAATTTCTTAGTATTGAAATTACACAATTGACATTATATTAAACTCTGAGAGGCAAATAAACTATAATATGTGCCTCAATCTGTTTGGGCTGCTATAGCAGAATGTGCACATACTGACTGGTTTAAACAACAAATATTTATTTTTTACAGTACTGAAATTTGGAAGTCTGAGATAAAGATGCCAGTATGATAGGGATTTTGGTGAAGTCCCTCTTCCTGGTAATTTCTTTTCATGGCATTCCTTGGCAGAGGCACCCAGAGAGAGAAATCTTGTGTTGCTTCCTCTTATCATAAGACAGTTAATTCCACAATGATGTTTCCACTTCGTTATCTAATCTAACCCTGATTACCTTTAAAAGGCCCTGTATCCAATAACACCACATTTACGGAACAACATATGAGTTTTGGAGGGCAGGATGCAGACATTCTGTTCACAGCATTATTTTAAAAATCGCTTAGATATAGACATGCCCATATATGAATATATTGTTATCACTATTACAAAAAAAAAAGAAAAAAAACCACAGTTTTTGCCTATAATGGGACAAAGAAGTTAATCTCTGAAAGCTAGAAGAAGATTCTACTTTATTTTTGTAATTTTCACGTCTTACATTTGTGTTTTTAAAATTTGATATCAATATTAAGTGATTGAAGTTTGTCATTCCTTTTATGTTTCTTAACTCTAAATAATAAAATCATTATCATTTTATTTATATAAAAAATAATGTTATTGCTTCAGATTACCTAATGAATTGGTTTTTTTCAGAGTTTAACATTTTCTTTTAAACATATTAATATAGGTATTCTATTTCATTTGACTAGTCAAAGTAGAATATTACTGCTTTTGTTCTTAAAATCAATATGCACACAATTTAATCTTATAAAGATAAGATTTTTAAGGTATATGATACGCTTTTGACAAATCTAAGTATAGGAGTTTGATATATTAGAATCACAGTTTCTGCCCCTTTCAAGTTTCAAACAATGAGATTTCAACTACTTAGAGAACTTCATTAATATTACAAATAGATTGACGATAAAATAGTAACCTGCACAAAGAGAACTAGAATTATAAATGTATTGATTTATGTTCAACACCTTGGACAATGTGTTAACTGTGTCAGAAATATAATTTGTAGTCCTCACAACCTGTTCAGTTAGGTATTATTCTTTTCATTTTCAAAGTAATTAAGTAACTTAACTAAGTTGCACAACTAATGGTTGAATTATTTTTCTAGGCTACATATACTGAGTGTTGCAATTATCTCTAATTTGGCCTTGAGGTCTCTCTCTGCAGAGTGGTTATAAACTCTAGCCCTTTCCTGATTAGGCCTCCCAGGAGAAGAGATCGTGCATACCTATAGTGTGCCTTTCATGGGATACTTCTGTATTCTGGAGGAATGCCTAGTGTCTGAGTGTCCAACCCATGACCAGGCCTCCTTCTCACAGGAAGACTATTTACAGTGATAGACACTTGTTTGGCTCTCATTTAGTTTGTTATATAAACCTGTATTTATTTTATTCTTGATAAGATAGCTACTCTGTAGAAGAGCTTTGACAGGGAAGAAAGTTAGGTCCTGGTGTGTTGGTTGAATGAGACACAAAGGAAAAAACAAAACAAAAACTTGTGAAGTAACGTAAGTAGTTTATTACTCATAGGTGCATGAGAAATGAGACGTACCCATTGATTGATGGGAAAATCAAAGGATCAATGTGTTCGATCAGCAAGTGGGGAACCAGAGGAAAAAAAAGTGCCTAGGAGCCAAGGACTTTATTGAAGTTCAGAGCATTACCCAAGCAGAATTTCTATGGGGAGTTCTAATTGGTTGGTTTAGAGCAAACAGGTGCCAGTTCTGTTGGGGTCATTTTGTGACTGAGAGTGGCCAGGGCAGCATCTCTGCAGTTTGTGCAGGATTCAAGGTCAGTGGGTTGAGTTAAGTAGATTGTATGTCTATGTTTATGTGACGTATACATACAACAAGAAGATGGTCACCAGAAAGCAATTGTATGAGACAGATATGTAGTTCAACCACAGTAAAGAACTGGAAGGAAGCAGCATTAGAAGCCATTCTCATGATCCAATCACTTCCCACTAGGGCCCACCATCAAAATTGAGAATTACAATTTAACATGAGATTTGGATGGGGTCAAAGAACCAAACCACATCAGATGCTGAGGCAACACAAAATCATAGGAATTCACTACACTGAAACATAACTATTAATAAAATAACGATACATTCTTCTATGCCCAGGAAAGCTTTATTTCTACCTGTTGTTTTAGGGAAATAGGAATAGAGTCTCATTTCATTATCTAAAATGTATTGGTTGAGATGGCATATTATATAGTCTCTCTGGGTCTAGAAAATATGCAATAGGTTTCTACATAAATATCTAGTCAACAAGAAATTTGCAAAAATAATTAGTTTATTTTACTCTGTATTCTCATAAGGTATAATTACTTTTCTATCATTCTTTGGGTGTCATTTTCTTATTACATCTGTGCAGAAATGCCATTCTGATGTATCAGGGAACTTATTACTGAAAGCATGGTTGTTTATCATCTTGTTCACTGCATAGTTATTTAGTTACCAAAATGTCCATTGATTTTTAAGAAAGCCTTTGTAAATTGCAAGCAGACTGCATAATTTCATGGTAAATGTAAAATTCATTTCTCTGCCTGTTTAACAAAATGTCCCATTTTATAATCGTTATGGTTGTGCATTTTTTGGGTTTTTGCTGGTTTGGACCCACTGTCTATATCAGTTGCTAAAAGTTCTGCATGTTGGTGGGAAAGTATGTGTGTTTTAAATTTCTTCTTGCAGTGTTACCTGGAAAATAGATATCTGATTGTATAGTTTTTTATTTTTCTGGAAAATACTATTAACTATCACCCAGACACAGTCACTAAGGAGTTATTCTGATGAATGGTTCTGTAACTTACTTGGTGCAGATTATTAGAGGTAAACATACACTACTTGGAAGAAGCACTCTGAAGGTCTTAGAGAAGCACTCTAAGGCCTTTGGCCTTAGAGAAAATTTATGTCTCCATGTTTCTTTTAACATCTATGGTTTTTATAACTAAAGGAAAAGGCAAAATTTAGAGTTTGAAGAAAAGGTTCAGAGTTCCACAGATGTTAGTCAATGTGCTGGCAGTTCTTAGGAATATGACCTTTTATAAATTACTTAAATCCCTTAAACATTTGAGTTCTTACTAGTATATAAAGGTATTAATGCATAATATACAATATGATCTAAGGGAAATATGAGACATTTTAACATTTATTTAATACTTCGACTATACTATTTACTCAATAAAATGTGGTTGCTATGATATGATTACTATATTACATACTAAGTTTTAAACTCCATGTTTGTAAATGCTTAGGTTTGTAAACTTGTGAAAATCACTAAAAAAAAACTTGCAAAACTGAGCCACATAAACTGAAGACAGGGTGCATATACAAACGTAACTCAGAGTAGATGTGAGAACATTGTACAATATTCAAAATAGCTATCAGTATTGTCTCTGATTGGTATTCATCCAAAAATATTCTTCTCATTTCCTTAAAAATAGACTACCACATAAATTTTACATAAAGTAATGCCTTAAAAAATCATAGGTATCTACCCTCTAGTTTCTGAATAAACAGAATATTTCCCATGAGAAAGAATATCCAAATCAATTTTTATTTATAGAGAGTAGGCATGCAAAATTGTTGATGTATAATAGTAAAGATAAAATTACTGTAAACTAATGGTAATAGGGCCTGCAGTTTTCTAATTTAATATTTTAGAAAAAAAAACTGTCAATCTTCAGTAGCTATTATGAATGAGTCATTTTTGCTTCCTAAAATTAAGTATAACAAAGTACTTAATTTTAATATTAATCTAAATTAATTTAATTCTGAATGTATATAATATGCCACTTTGACCTGCTGGATTTAAGAAGCAGCTTCAAGGTTTCTCAAACTTTCCCCCTCCCTCCTGTCTCTTAACCCTCTATTTCTCCCAAATGAGAGAAGGAAGCTGTTCTGTGGTTTCCTGAACTGTCTGCAGTCTGAACTGCCAAAGAAGAAAACAACCAATGCTAGTTTCTTCCCTGAGTTTTCATCAACTGAACTCATATCACAGGAAGAAAGACTGAAAGTCTGTCAACACGCCTGGACAGACTATTGTAACAAAATATTATCTACCATGCAGACCAAGCAGACATTGTCCCAGGTCATTGTATGATCTCCAAGTCTATTCACTTTCCCCTAATTATCATTTACTATTCCTTGAATAGCCACATTTTCCCCACACTCCGTCCCCTTTGAAGAAAGATATATAAACATCTGTACCCCATTGAGCTATTTGGTTATTATTCTCCTGTGATTCTCCTGTGCAATGCGCATTCAAATCAAATTTAAATGCTTTTTCTCCTATTCATCCACCACTTGTCAGTTGATTTGCAGTATACTTTTAGAGGGCACGTGAAAGGGGTTTTCGCTTAGCCCCTAAGTAATCCAGAATTTCTAATCACTGACTCTTGGGTCTGACAACTTCTTATTAGAGTTAATATATTGTATAAATTGCACCAAGACATATGAGTATAAGAATAATCGCAATTATGTCCTTTGCAAGGACATGGTATAGAGCTGGAGGCCATTAATATTAGCAAACTAACACAGGAACAGAAAACCAAAAATGGCATGTTCTCACTTTTAAGTGGGAGCTATAGAATGAGAATACATGGACACATAGAGGAGAACAACACACACTGGGGCCTGTTGGAGGTGAAAAGTGGGAGGAGGGGGAGGATCAGGAAAAACAACTGATGGATACTAAGCTTAATACCTGGATGATGAAATAATCTGTACAATAAACACCCATAACACATGTTTATCTATGCAACAAACTTGCACCTCCTGCACATGTACCCCAGAACTTAAAATAAAAAATAAACATTCGCTGAAGTAACTTTAAAAAACACAAAAATCACAATCCATATAGTTTTGTTCAAATGAAAACTAGTTAAGTGCACACATATTGGGGTCCTAGGATAATCCTATAATAGGCATTTTTTAAGAATTTATAACACACAGGATTTTGTCAAAATATTATTTTTTATGCCTGTTATTTTCAACCCCTCCTAAATAGTTCACTTTAAATAGAAGCTGAAATAGAAGCCTTTAATATCATTATCTTAGAACTTCTTTTCCTTAGCCTGATCCTTGGGATTCTAAAGTGATAGAAATCTCATATGCAATCTCCAATAACACTGTATTTGCTGCTCTCTTCCTCTTTATGTTTAAGTCAAAAGCTGACTTCACTTTATCTGCCCTGGTATTATAAAACATTTTGCAGGGTCGTTTTTAATTCTTCTTAACCAGCAGCAAGTCTCAAATCAACATTGACTATTAGGGGTTGTTGAACTCTTTATGTCAGTTTACTAAAAAGGTTAGAACTTATTTGTTATAAATCAATTGAGTCCACCTGCGGAGATTAAAATTAATCCTTTGTTAAGTGATTTTGGTACGGTTATTTTTAACACTACTGGTTTTGTTTGCAAAATTTAACTTGTAAAATTACTCCTTAACATTTAGAAGCAGACAATACCACATTTGCTTTTTAAATGTAAGTAATATTGCTCAAACCAACTCACATTACAAAGAAATTTATTTATAGTAATTTTCTTCTCCCTTTACTCTCCCACATGATAATCGGTATCTTTTTGCTTATTAAATCAGAAATATTAAGAAAAGACCTCTGATCTTGTACCACTGGTGCAATACATTCTCCCTATTCCAAGCTCAAAGCTCAGATGGACAGATATTTGTGATATCTTCCAATTCAATTCACATTGTATTTAGTTTGCAGACTCATGCAGCCTCTAAAGGATGTTTTCATTTGTCATGGTTTTTGTTTGAACTTCTCAGTCACATCTAAGGACTAGCATCTCTATATTGTCCTCTTTCCCAGCGATTATGTCTTCATTTGGAATGGAACTGGACCCTCTGCTTTAGTGCTCAGATGTCACCCTAGAGAGTTCAGTTCCTTGTCATCTTTAGCCTACATTCTAAACAGTAACTGATGAGCTTTCCACTTTATCAAGCATTGCCTAATCCCTAGTTAAATTTGTAATGCAAGTTTAGAGTAGAACATATTTTCTGACTAAAACAGAATTAAATTAGAAACCAACTGTAAAAATATATATAGAATCACATGAAACATTTGAAAATTTAGCATCACATTTCTAAATAATGCATGACTCTAATAATAAGTCACAAGGGAAATAAAATTAAGCTGAAATGAGGTGAAAATACAACATATAAAATTGGTGGAATGCAGAAAGAATAAGACATCTGCCTCAGCCTCCTGAGAAGCTGAGACCACAGGTGCTTGTCAGGTGTGGACCTGGCAATTAAGAAAAAAAAAATTGTAGAGTTGGTATCTTACCATGTTGCCCAGGCTGGTGTTGAACTCCTGGGCTCAAGTGAACCTCCCAGTTAAGCCTTACAAAATTCTGGAATTACAGTTGGGAACCACAGTGCCTGGCTTCACTCTCATGTTTATTGCATCACTATTTACACTAGCTAGAATAAACCTGTGTCCATCAACAGATGAATGGATACGGAAAATGTCGTACATAGACACAATGGAGCATTATGTAACTATGAAAAATAAAATGCTGTAATTTGCAAAAACATGGATGGGACAGGAGGGTATTATTCTAGATGAAATAAGCCAGACACAGAAAGACAAATATCACCTGTTCTTATTAACATGTGAGAGCAAAAAAAAAAAAAAAACTGTTTTATATAACCCAGAGATTAGAATGACGGCAACTAGAGGGTAGGGAGCAGAGTGGGAAGGGAGGTAAATAGGAATTGGTTAATAGATACAAACATGCAGTTTACAAGCATGCACAATAGGGCAACCACAGTTGATAATTTATCGTGCCAGCCATGGTGGGTCACATCTGTCATGTCAGCACTTTGGGAAGCTGAGGCAGAAGGATCACTTGACCCCAGGAGTTTGATACCAGCCTGGAAAACATAGTGAGACCCCATTCTTCTTTACTTTAAAAATATACGATAAATGATATTATTATCATTATTATTATTATTGAGACAGTGTTCCACTCCATCAGCCAGGCTAAAGTTAAGTGATGCGATCATGGCTCACTTCAGCCTCAATCTCCTAGACTCAAGTGATGCTCCTATCTCAGTGTCCCAAGTAGCTGTCTTAATAATAACAATTATAATAGTTATATATTCTTAAATAACTAGAAGAATGGCACTACACAATATGAATCATGAGTCAGGAAGTAAAAAACTATAACTCACAAAAGCTAACATTAAAATTCTAAAAGTAATTTAACCAGAAGTTTATAAAATGTGCATACTGAAAATTAGAAGAAGAAAGGTATGAGAAATTAAATTTGGAGTGAAGAATTAAATATTCAATAATCAGAATATTAATGATGTAAAGATGAAAATTCATATATAGATTAAATGTAAGCCTAATTAAAATTACAGCAGAATTATTTTAAAATATGAGCCGAATATAAAATATATATGAAAAGGCAAAGATCCCAGGATATACATAATGATTTGATTAAAGAAAAATATTTGGAGGACTTACATTACCTGGTTTTAATATTTACTGTAAAGTTATAAGGAAGAAAATAGCGTACTATTGGCATATGGCTTCACAGACAAATAAGACAAAATGGAAAGTATAGAAATACATTCATATTTACATTTTAAATTGGCATTCTAAAAAGATAACAAAGGTTATTCAATTGAAAAAGATTTCTTTATAAAAGCAGTGCTGAAAAGCAAAGCATGACATCTGCAGAGACAAAGATTAACCTCAATATTTCTCAATATTAAAAATCACAATATTAAAACCTTAATCTGTAAAATCTCATTGCTAAAATAAATCAGCTCAGAATCAATCATATAACTAAAAGTAAAAGTTAAAACAAAAATTGTAGGCAAAATGTATTTATTTTTAGGCAAAAGTATTTTTAATTATGAGTCAGCATGGATTTATCAAATAAGACACAAAATCATGACAATAAAATAAAATAAAATGTATAAGATAATCAAAACAAACCTAAAAAATAAATGTTTGATGTTTAAGACACATATGAGAAAAAATAATGACCACATAATTGAAAAAACAATCAAATATGCATAGTATATCTGTGTGTATACATGATTCTCTACAAAGCTATATGTACACATGTGTAATATGCACAATATGCATAAATATCACAAATGGTTACATAACATGCATAAATATGTACATTTATATGCAAATGCTTTTGCATATTTATATTCAGAATACCTAAAGAGCTTTTATAATCACTAATGCAAAAATACAATTTAAATTGAGCAAAATGTGTGACTAGACATTTCACTAACAGTGATATACCACTGGCCAAAAGGAACATTACAAGATACACATTGTCACTAGCCAACAAGAAATTGCACATGGGAACCAAAATTTAATACTACTGTTCACCCAATAAAACGTATTCTGAAATAAAATTGACTGATAATACCGTGTTTGTCAGTGTTTATAATATTAAACACTGTGTGACCCAACAATCCCACTTTACGTATATATTCAAGTTAAATGAAAAATTACATCCCCCAAACCTGCACTCGAATATTTATAATAGTGTTATCTTACAATTGCCAAACTTGGAAACAACCCAATTTCTTCAACTGGCAAGAAGATAAAGAAATGATTGAAACTATGCAGCAATATGTATGAATTAACTGTTAATATTCACAATGCATGGATTAATCTAAACGTAACAGGCAAAGTGAAAGAAGCCAGACTCAAAAGACTGTATATTTTACAAATCCATTTTTGTGGAAATACAAAATACAAAGTAATGAGAATGGCAAACAGATCAGTGATTGCCAGGGTTAGAGACTGGGATCATATTTAACTACAAAGAGCAACACAAAGAAATTCTGGGTGGTCATGGGACCATTCTCTATTTTAAGTGCATTGGTAGTTACACAAGTCTATGTACTTGTACTTAATGCCACACGGCTGTAGCTCTCAAAAGAGTCAATTTTACTGTATGTAAATTAAAAGATAGGTTTTTAAAATGCAAAGAAAATGGTGCACAATTTCCCCTGTTGTTTTTCTTAGTGTGTCTTCCTTGTACCTTTCTCCACACTTTTTCTTTTCAAACGGGTCAAATATAATATAGAAGATGGTAACCTGCAATGTCCTGACATAAAAAAAGATGGTATATGCAAATTGGCATTAAGAAATTTTTTTTATTGTACTTTAGCTTCTGGGGTACATGTGCAGATTATGCAGGATTATTGCATAGGTACATATGTGGCAAGGTGGTTTGCTGCCTTCATGCCCCCCATTACCTATATCTCCTATATCTAGTATTTCTCCCTTTGTTATTCCTCCCCACCCTCCCCATTCCCCGCTGTCCCTCTCCTAGCACCCCCCGACTGACTGCCGTGTGTGATGCTCCTCTCCCTGTGTCCACGTGTTTTAATTGTTCAACACCTGCCTATGAGTGATAATATGCGGTGTTTGGTTTTCTGTTCTTGTGTCAGTTTGCTGAGAATGATGGTTTCCAGATTCATCCATATCCCTATGAAGAACACGAACTCATCGGTTTTTATGGCATTAAGAAAAATTTAGTAAATTTATTTACAAATTGGTGGGAAGAATGTTGGTAAAACAACCAAATAACGATCCTTCGCATTCCTATGTTATTTGTTGTAATTTTTCCTTTTTATCTCCGATTTTATTTATTTGGATTTTATTTCTGTTTTTCTCAGTCTGGCTGAAGGTTTGTCAAATTTATTTATTTTGAAATAAAAAAATCTTTTGGTTTGTTCATTTTTGTATTGTTTTCTTCATTCCAATTTTATTTATTTCTGCTGTGATCATTATAATAACCCATGTGGCCTCTGTTGATAAACTTATGTCACTTGTGCACTTTTATATGCATTCTAATAATAAATATACTTCTTTTTCAAAATAGCTCCCTAAAATAAGAGTGCTATTCTATATAAAGATATATCACCAAAAAAGAAAGTTGAACTTCTCTTTCTGGGACAAAATCACATTTTCCTTAGATAAGTTGTTATATATAAGACTCTCCTTGATGTTTGGAAATTCATTTCCTATAAAGCATACAGCTGAGTTATTCAAAACCTGCTTTTATTATAACTTATGAAACAAATTAAAAAGTTTGTTGCCAAATACTTTACAACTTGGAATCCCTTAATGATTCTGTTGTATACATAACTAACTTGGGTTAATAAATACATCTCATATTCAAATTTTGAATGTACCATAATATCTGGATTCTTTAACTGTGATTTTTACCAAGAAACAGTATTATTTCTTTTAAAAAATGCTACCTTTTTTGTATTATTGTATCCATCAATCATCTTTTCACTTTCTTTCAATGTCAATGTTTTTCTTTCCTTGACATACTCTTAGCAGACAAGCAAAATCAAAATTAATCTGTGCTAATACATCTTTCTCATCTTTTAATCTAATTATTCTATCCTTTAAACACTATTCAATCTGTTTTTCTCCTAACTTCCCTGATACCTGCCACTCTGTCCAAGTGGCTCACCTTTGGATTTTTCATGAAATCTCACTCTGTCCCTTTAATTCTGTTGTTCTTTCCTTGAACAAATGCTCTTTCTTGTTTTTTCTCCACTGTGACACCCTCAATTCATTTATTCATAAAATCCCCATTAAAATAACACATTAATTATGTTCAAGGATCATCACATATTTAAAACTGCAATCAGTATCTCAGCCTCTCTAATTTAATCATATTTTATCATCTGGCAGATAGCATGATCCTTTCTATTCCGGATTACAGTCCTTCATGTTTGATATAGTAGAGGGTAGGAATTCTGTCTTATCTTTATGTGGGCCTCACTGCCAGCAAGAACCTTGCTTAAAGGGGGAGAAATGCCACATGTAGGTGATGGGGAGGAAGGCAGCAAATCACACTGCCATGTGTGTTCCTACGCAACAATTTTGCATGTTCTTCACATGTACCCCAAAACCTAAAATACAATAAAATAAATAAACGGGAAAAAAAAAGAACCTTGCTTAAGTTTGCTGCCATGCAAGAATGTGGCACAAATAATCATTTCAGTCTCATACCAGTTATGAGACATAATGTTCAAGGATGATTCTTTTTGCTTTAGTGACCAACAGTTCTTGGGTTCTGGGCTTTGGCCAGATGTTCTCACATTTTATGATTTAAATGATAGTCTTGTTTTTATCAAAGAAATCAAGAAAACTGTGACCCTCCAACGTCAGGTATTTTGCTGGATCATACACCTTAAAATAGGCATGTATCAGTTATTTGGGCATAGTTCAACAACACTAATGATTTTCTATTTGTAGAGCTATTGCTACATTGAGACATGTTCTCAAATAAAAGTATTTTATGTCATATCCTTATAACTCCACGATGTGTTATTTTTCCACTTGCATGTTAATAGTTTTTAAAATTTTATCCTTTGTTCTGTGATACATAACATACAACCTTATATTAATTGCTGTGTAAATATATATGTCACTTTTATAAAAGTGATCAAGAGATGTGTTCCCAAATTGTAAAAAATGAATCATCTTTATTTTTCAACAATATTAATTTTCTACTTGGTCATCCTTTACATGGATTTGTTAAGTTTTCTCCTGGCCATTTCTGATCATTGATTTTGTACATTTAATTTATGCGGTTTTAAGATAATTTATTTTGAATTTTTATTTTATTCATATCCTAAAATATTGGTATGTATAATCTCATACACATAAGTTCAAGCAAACACCCTGTGTCAAAATTTCCTGCTTTGAACAGAATGTTTTGTTTTTAATTGTTCAAGTTGTTTTTCTTAAGAAACAGAAAACTTAACGTGACAGATGGTGGGTGGGTGGGCACCCTGTAGGCACAAGCTATTATGGAAACGAATAAGCCACGGAGAGAAATTTTGAATAAGTTGGCAATTGATTAGAAGATCTGTATACAAAGATGCTAATATGGAATTAGGAGTTTTAATTCAATGTTCATAAAAATCAAATACTCTTTCTTAGCCTTGGGTTATTTTTTATTTAAGCAGGACAAGTGAGCCATATGCTTTACTATATATTGATATGTATTTATAATTAATAGCTATAATTTTCCATCATTCAGATTTCTTGCATCCTTGTAACAAGAGAAGCTTTGTAAAAAGCTATGTTTGTACATATATTTGTTTGGTACAAAGAAAAGTTTTCAGTGTTTCAAATTTTCAAATATGTTAGAAAAAATATGGAGCTACCAAAGTATATACAGTGGGAATATATACAGAGGTGTGCGTGTGTGTGTGTGTGTGTGTGTGTGTGTGTGTGTAGTATAAACTAATATATGTTTGAGATTTGGGTAAAATAAACTGGAAATCTTTTTAAAATTCAGGTATTCAATAAGATTCATCAAGCTTAATATTTTTAATCTTGAGATATTAATTGACTTTGAAGCATCTTGCTTATAATAGAGAAAAGCGAAAATACTACTTATATAAAAATGATGCCAAGATGCCAGCTGCAGCAGGAGAGGAGCGGCTGGGCTGCATGCTCCACGAGACCAACAGGCAGCTGCAGCAGGTAGAAGCCCCACCCTCCTGGGTGCAGCTGCAGCTGCTGCCCAAGCTGCTGCCATGGAACGGGGCATCTGTGCACTCTCATGGTCAGAGATATCCGCTCCCGCTGCCTGTCCTCTCCCCACTTCCAGCACCCACTCTGATCTCAAAGCGAGGTTGGGGCTGAGCTCAGGCACTGTTGCAGCCTAATCAGGTGTGTGCACACTCAGGGCAGTACTGACATGCCAACCTTCTGCTGTCTCAGCCCTCTATGGATTTTGGGCACTGACAAGCAAGGAGAGAGGCCCAGGAGGTGCTGAGGTCAGCTTGGCACTGGCCTGCAGGTGCCCCATGGCACAAACAGCCTGGGTGCTATGAACTGACAGCAGGAGGCAGACAGGCTCCTGGGTGGGAGGGGGTGGATTCACACTGAAGCCCCACCTTCAATCTGGGGAAGGCCTAAGCCTAGGGTCTGGGATACCGATCTTACAGACCAGAGTAGGTACTTGTGGTGCTTTTTCCAGGTCTGCCCATGGCCACCAATGGACAAATCAGTGTGCAATTCTTCCCTCTGAGGCCCATAAAAGCCTTGGACTCAAGACAGATTTGAAGAGATGATGAGACAGCCAGCTGCAGACAGGAGCTACCCATGCCAGGGTCTTCTCTCTGCTGAGAGCCAAAGAGAGGTCGTGGCAACCAGCTGTGGATAGGAGCTACCCACCCCAGTGTCTCCTCTCTGCTGAGAACTGAACGCCAAGCAGGATAATATGCCTGCAGGGAGGACTCGGGGGTCTCCTTTCTGCAGAAAGCTGCACACTCGCCACACCCTGCCTGCAAAGAGGAGCTACAGCATGAGGATCTCCTCTGAGCACTTTCATCACTCACTAAAGCTCCTCTTTACCTTGCTGGCATTGCACTTGTCTGCACACCTCATTCTTCCTGGATAAAGAACAAGAACTTGGGAACTGCCAAATGGGGGGAAAAAAGGAACTGTAACACAAACAGAGTTAAAATACGCCCCTTGTTCCCCATATTGCAGGCAATGAGGAGAGAAGAGAGAGGGAGAGAAGAGCTACATCCCTCCAGGGAATCCAGACCTAGGAGCTCCCAAAGCCTCGGCTATCACACCCTGCTTGTGGCTCCGTGGTTCCTGGCATCTCCAAGCACCCGGAGGCCACTGTGTTCCTCAATGCCAACTGTGGAAGCTGCTTACAGTATGCTTGGTTCAGTCATAGCCTCACAAGGAGCCAGTGCCCAGGGCAGCACCAGAAGCTGCCTGCCTCATTGCAGCCAGTGTACCACGATGAGCGTGTGGCTGGACCACATGCCCACTCACAAACCCCTTGCCACTCTGCTCATGGCTCATCCTTGGCAGGTTTGGGATCCAGGCCAGTAGTGTGCACTGAGCACAGTTTGCCAGACTGAGTGGGTAGAATGAGCTCAGCAGGCCCTAGAAAACTCAAAGGTGCCACTGGCCACAGAGGTTTCTGGCTGGCAAAGCAACACCCCAAGGCTGCTGTAATATTAAGGTAAGTATGAGTGTTAAATGTGATAAGATAGTATATATAAAGTTTTCTGGCAGTAGCCTTCATATTGTACATGGTCAGCCAGCGTTAGCATTATTAATAAGAAGAGTAAAGTAAATGTTACAAATAGTTTTCTCTGGAAATACAGCTGAATATCTATTTAAAATGTTTTAATATTAACTCTGAACATTTGTATTTATGTTAGATGTCACCATAACATACATTAAGTAAATGTTCTAATATTATGAACTCTTCACTCAAAGAAAAAAATTGTCTGATTATTGAGTATAGACTCTGGAAACATATGGTCTCGGTTCATATTCCTGTTTTGCCACCATAATAACCTCATAATTTGGAAAAATTATTCTACTTTCTGGATTTTATATTTCTTACCTGTAAAATGTTTACATGAGGGCCTACTTCATAGCATTGTTGTGAACATTGTTCATGTCAGTATATGTAAAACAGCTTGAAAGAGTAATCTGAAATTAATGTTACTTATGTTTTATTATGGTTTAAAACTGCTGAAAGATAAATGAAGTCTTTACATATATATTTTTAACCATATTATATACAAAGATTTAAGAGAATATTTGTCATTTGAAAGAAATATTTACAAATGGATTATTTGAAAAATTACATTATTTAATATTTAGAAAACTTGCCCTGGCAGATTTTAATATCAAGTTAATAAGAGTAATTAAAATCACACAAAAAAGGATGTTTGTGTAGAGGAATTCCATACTTAATAACTTGTTTTGTAGGGGAAAAAACCCATTTCAAATACAAGATACGATGTGAATAGCATAAAGCCTGACAATATGCACTGAAAGTGTGATCTAACTGCTTCTATTCTGGGAATACAAAAGATCATATTTCCAGAAATAAAGCAGAAGGGAAGAATTTATCTAAAGGTGTTTAAAGTTTCTTAAAACGAATGCAAGGAAGCCAATAATTCTAGGACAATAATGCAATCATGTGTAGTAATCTGTTCAATGTATTTTACTTAATGTTTAATTTTGGCTTCCAAATAATGTAGACTGGAGGTAAATTTTAAAAAGTAATATAGATCAAGTGGCTTCCCATCAAGACTCCAAATGAAAGCTTCACAGAGAAATGAGTTAGGCAGGAATATGGCTAATTGAAGATGATTGCTTCAAAATGAAATTGAAGTAAAAAAAAATTCAGGTACTTTATTTTTGAAAGTAGACTCACTACATTGTCTCTTTTGACCCTTACAACAACTTGTGAAAGTGACGCTGTAATTCTTATTCATGAGTTTAAAGCTTGCCTTATAATAATTTCAGGCAATTTATCAGAGGTCGCACGGAAGTTCATATCAAGGTATATATGCTACTGAAATCTGTGTGCTTGTTACGTTATTCATAACAAGCTAATAGCTGTAAAAAAAATACGTGTTTATTACTGCACAGTCCAAGAAAACAACTGATCACTTTATTGAGTACCTATTAATTATTCTCAGCTAGTACAAATAATATTACCTTTTCAAAGTTAGAATTACATTTTTCCTACTTTACATTAATTATTGTTCTTACTACTATAAAGACATACCTATTATTTGGAATACAAGAGAGAATATTTTTAATGTTTATATAAGTGTTATTGAAGAAAAAATGAAAATATCCTATGATTTATACCATTTATTTAACTCCTAGCATATGTATGACACGTTAGATGTGTCAACTAAAGGCCATACACAAGAACCTGAAGAAGTTAGTGTCTGTTCTATAGCTTAGTAAGCAGAAGTTATGTGAGTCTAGAGAGCCCATGAAAACATGTACAAAATTAGAGAGTTAGCTTTAAGTTTCAAACAGACATTTATTGATATATAGTCTGTGGACTTGTCTTTGAACCTTACCCATTAAAAAAATTGGTTTCTCCAAAGTAGTGCATTATAATAACAATAATTCTCTACAAAGAAAAAACATGCTTTCTCCAAAGTAGTGCATCATAATAACAATAATTCTCTACAAAGAAAAAACATGCTTGTACAATCACTGTCCTTTTAATCTCAAGTAGTGATTTGTGTGTTCAAATAGTATGTATCATGGTATCAAGAGTGAAAGTAGTTCCATAGAATTAGCATAAGTAACCCAACAAAACATGATTTTATGGGTGAGAGAGGAAATAAGGAAAGAAAAATGATGGTAAGTGGTAATGAAAACAAAATTTATGTACTCAGCATATTTGAACTAGAGGTCCATAGCCCAGAAATAGTTGAATATGTATTTACACTCAATATAGACTTGCTACTTCTCTGAAGCATGAAACTTTATTAGCACTATCTTAGTTTCTAGAGCTACGAATTGATTAATTATTAGCAAATTATTATTTTTTGAATTTCAGCCACAGATAACTCACCTTGTTGGTTAAATACTGTGTAAAGAAATGCTTCCCTATATATGAACCACCAAAGTAAGGAAATACTCCTTCACTTTGTGTTATTACCCACAATGACTACCAATTAATTTTACTATGATTGTAATTTATGATGCTTTCCTATAATATCATCCTCAGCTTTTTGCCCTCTCAGTGTTGTAGTTTTAATTGTGTTTAAGTGTAACCTACTCTGCTAATATGAATATTTTCATTTCCTTTTAATAAAATACCTACTTAGTTTTCAACTACATTGTTAATTTTTTCATTAACTCTAATTTAGAGGTGACATTTAATGTCTTTTAAATTTTATATTAAATTATAAATTATTTAAAACATATAGTAAAGTATAGCAATTAATATAAATTAATGTAATAGGTTGTAATAAATTATAACTAAATAAAACAAATTTAGAATATTAAGCTATATAACTTTTATATATAAATGTTACAGATAACCTCTAAAAATTACAGCCATCTAAATTTATCCAGTTTTGAGCTCCATAATAACAAGGCTAAATAATGTCAAATTGTTGCAAGTTATTTTTAAAAAAATAAAAAGTTTTAGTTTTAAACCAAAAAGAGATGGAAAATAGTTAAGAAATTTTGAATACATCAGAAATGTGATCTGACATGCTTCACTGTAAACTCATATTGAAAAGAGACTAAGGTGAAAATGGGAGAGAGAAGAGTGACCAGTCAGGAGGCTACTGCAATTATGTAGAGAAACATAATGAAGATAAAACAGAATCATAATTCTGGGAAGAGTGAGAAATAATCATATTGAATATGGAGACTATCATTGATTGATCTGATTAATGGGAGTTGTGATGTAAAACTAAGGATTTAAGGAGCTGAGACAATTGTAGTTTGTAGTTTTGGATTTTTTTGTCTTCTCAATATGAAAGGATGGTGTTGTCATTAACTGTGATAAGAAAAACTGTGGTTAGAGTAGCTTATAAAGAAAAGCTTAAGAAAGCATTAACAACAGTTTAAGATATTATTATTTGCTTTTTGGGGTCTTTAGTTTCTGTGAGATATTTCTACATGGATATATTTTTTAATATCTTGTCCTGCACTATGCGTTATTGTGAAAACTAGTCATTGATTTTGAATAAAAATGAAGAGCACTAAAACACTCTAGCATTCGTTGTTAGAATGCATATGACACAAATATAAAAAATCGTATATGTACAGTTATTTAAATTTTTTTCTTTAATGAAAAAGTCAATTGGTAAGCACCCTGAAATTTTTTAAATGTGGCTTATATTCCCATTGTTTAGTGATTTTTTGGCTCCAAAGTAATAAAATACGCTGGAAATAAGCTTTCAGGAAGCAAAGAATATATGTCATTCAAAAAAATATATCTGCAGAAACTTTAACCCCTAGATGAGTGCAGAAGATTTCTCCATTACTTTTCTCTAGATCTTCAACAGACTTGTTCTACTTGTCATCCAAACAATGTCTGTATTCTCCAATACAGTGTTTATTCTAGGCATCTCCAACTACTTGAAAATACCTATTATGACAACCAGATATGGGGATGTGAGCCTATGAGTGTACAAGGCCTTTCAAGCTTGGATTTCTTCAAATGAAAGCCACATTTTCGGGAAGCAAAAGCTAATTAGTTCAGTGTGGCTACAACACTGATCTCCAGTAGTCAAAGCTGTAAGATAATGGGATACTCAAGGATGGTGACTTTCGTTAAGAAAGAATTATAGGTAGGAAGGAAGTTATTAACATCTCTAGTGTAAAGTATAAACAACATAATTTTATTCAAAATTAAGTAGAAAAATATATTAATTAGCATACAAATGTCCCATATTTAGTGCTGATTTTAGAGATAGTGTTGATTATTTATTACTATTGTTTACTTCTTTTAGTTATAAGTTCCCTGATGTGTAATTTAGGATAGTGCTCAACAATAATCAAACAATACCATCCTGGGGATATATATATCTATAGATATAGATATAGATATATATAGATAGATAGATATTTATATGAGTGCGTGTGTTTGTGTGTTAGAACTGGTAACACAAAAAGAATTTTATTTTTGCTGGAAAATATGAGGTAAATTTCTTCCACCACTTTTGAGTTAGAACAGATATAAAATAACTGTGTCTTTAAGGTCCTACAGAAATTTTTGAATGAAATAACTTGAAGTGCAAAAGGTCTAAAATTGCAAGCACTGGATGCACTTATTCTGCAAAAACAACTGTAGAAATTTAAAGTAAAAAATAACTAGAGCCACGTTGAGTCTAACATTAGTTTTTCACAAGTGTGTGCCTAACAGTCTAATCTGTGAATAATATTTTTATTTTTTTTTTATTTTTTTTT
>NW_016107376.1:12449845-12480243 GCF_001604975.1 Cebus imitator
GCCTATGAGTGAGAACATGCGGTGTTTGATCTTCTGCTCCTCTGTCAGTTTGCTGAGAATGATGGTTTCCAGGTTCATCCATGTCCCCACAAAGGACCCAAACTCATCGTTTTATTTATAGTAATTGCAGACTGCGAACAAGAAAACCATGAGGTAGTGTAATATTCTCTTTATTTTGGGGTTATAATCATTTAAAGTTATTATTTTTAAAAAATTAATGATGAAAAATTAGAATTAAATGTGGGTATATAATAGCATTAATTTTAATTATTATGGCATATAATTCCATTAGGCCATTTGTAGAAAATTGTTAATAAATAATGTCTCTGATTTATCAGAACAATAAACTTCAGATTTTGCTTTAAAAAGATCCAGATAATATTGACATATGGCTTAATATTTGTTATCTTTAAATGATAACTTTTTTAAAAAATTGTATTTCCATAGTATATAGGACATAATGTGACTGTTAAGATCAGCTTCATACATATTTTTCAGAGAAAACTCACTCATATCTTTTGTTTGTGACATCTTTAGAGCCTCCTTTTTAAATATTGGATTATTCTTTCTTCAGTTATTCACTTATCTCACTATAACAAAACAGAAGTATGAAATCATTTAATCTGATAATTGCATATCTGAAATATTCCTATTCTTTAGTTGCCAAATCTCTTGAACCTGTTTTCCCGAACTTCTCATATCCTGGGTGCAGTAACTTTTTCAATGAACGTAAAGTCATGCATCCTATACTGACAGGAATATTTCCTGAGAAATACATTGTTTGGCAGTTTTGTCATGGTGTGAACATCGTAGAGTGTACTTATACAAACTTAGATGTGATAGCGTACTACAAACTTGTATAGCGCACTAATTGTGAATGAACACTAATCGTGAATGGAGCTTGCAGAACTGGAAGTTGCTTTGCTTGAGTCTGAATCAGTGGTGAGTGAATGCAAAGGCCTAGGACATTACGGTACACCACTCTAGACTTAGGCTACACTGCATGTATAAAGTATGTTCAGTCTTCGATAATAAATTAGCTTCCTGTGACTTTATATGTTATAAATTTTAAACTTTTAAAAACTTTTTGATTTTTCTAATAATGGCTTAAAACACAAACATATTGTACAGTTGTGCAAACATATTATTTTTCTTTATATTCTTTTTTCTAAACTTTTTTCTATTTTTAATTATTTTCTTTTTAAAGTATTTTGTTAAAATCTAAGAAACAAACACACGCATTAATCTAGGCCTACACAGAATTAGGATCATCAATATTAATGTCTTCAACCTCCAAATCTTGTCACACTGCCAATAATACAGAGAGAGCTGTCATTTTCCATGAGAACAATGCCTTCAGTAATACCTTCTAAAGGAGCTGACTGAGGCTGTCTCATAGTTTATATATACAGTGTATATGTCTATACACACACACACGCACACACACACACAGATATATATATATATATACATGTAGAGGTATATGTTTTACTTATATATGTCGGAGGACACTCTGAAATAATGACAAATATAAACTATAGTAAATACATAAACCAGTAACAGTCATTTGTTATTATTATCAAGTATTATGACTGCACATAATTGTATGTGCTATACTTTTATATGACTGGCAACACAGCATGTTTTTTACACCAGCATCACTGCAAACACATAAGTAATGAATTAAAATACAGTGTTACAATGGCTATATTATTAGACAATAGAAAATTTTCACCTCCATTATAATCATATGGGACCACCATTTATGAAGTTCGTCTTGACCAGCATGTTGTTACAGAGCACGTGACTGTAATTTAATTCAGATTCAGATCAGCTATTTATTCAAATGTAAGTAATGTTTACTGAGCTCTTATTTGGAACTACATCGCACTGTATAAGGGTTTTACTAATAAGTAAAATAATTATAAGTTCCTATTAAACAAGCATTTTTGAAATTTGTAAGCACCTGGCCTGCATAAAACTGCATATTTCATTTAGGTTTTAATATGTATCATTTAGAGTCCAATCATGAAAGTGAAATTGCACAATAATTTGAACTGAAAAAGTTTAATATAAACAACTGATATCCAAAAAAAGAGATTAAAGCTGTAAGGAATTGCCTAGTAAGTAGTTAAGAGAGCACTCAAAATATGAAAATAGCAGATGTCGTATAAGTACCGCTCACTAACCTATGCAACAATCTTGTATGTTCTTCAGATCTACCCCAAAACCTAAAATGGAATAAAAAATAAAATAAAAAAAGAATCACATTAATAAATAAGTCTACGGAATATTACAAGAAGTATATTAAATGTGCATATGAGTAGAAACCAAGTAGCTCAGACTCAAGAGGAAAACAGTAGACAGAAGCTACTGGATAAACGCCTCCACAAACACAGACACAGCAAATTCTCTCTAAATACTAAACTGCCTCCCTAGGACAAATCCATGATAAAAGGCTAACACAAAATACGACATTCAAAATGCCAACTGCAAAATGCACCCCAACATTTTTCTTCACATGTAGATATGTGTAGGGGAAAATTTTTAAGCATGATAGGCAATACTCTTTTATAGAACACTCCTGAACAGTCTCCTTTTGTTATGGCTGATGGACAGAACCTATTACGGTGACTACTTGTTCCTGGGAAAAATCTCACAAGCCCACTCTCCGGAAAGAAGCATCTACCACTCATCACCATCAAGTCAGAGGTCTGTTGTTTCCTGGCAGTCCACAGTCCTTGCGGTATCACCGGAAAATGTGTCTCCCTACAGGCTTGGTGGGGGTTCCATTAATAGAGTCTGAGGGGGATTGGTGGTGGGTGGTGGGAGGGGCCTCCTTCCAGCTTGGGGTGAATTTTCTCAGGACTCTCTGTACCTTAAAAATCCCTGTTGTCATTTATCCTTACATCAAATCAGAGAGACATTTTCAACATTATCTATAAAATAAAACCCCTTAAAAAAAAAAAAAAAAAAAAAAAAAGAAAGAAAGAAAATAGCAGATGTGAAGAGCAGTCACTACCCCTACAGCTAAGATAAAGCACTCATGGGAGAGACATCTTAGGCTGAGAGCTGGACATTGTTGAAGAGATTTGTAACTCACTGAATGGTAGAGAGGTTTTTGCAGTTCTCAATGAATCTTGCTGAAAAACCTCCATTTGGAATTTGTAGAAAATCTGCCCACTCTCGTGCTTAAGAAAGATGCTCATGGAGTGGTGCATCACTGGAGACATTTGTCAGTAAAACTGTCCCGGGGGGTGTGGCGGAAAGCTGCTGACCACTGGTTGTATTTTTCATAATGGTTGCTACAACTTCAATTTATTCAATTAGACATTTCAGTCAAGATTTGCATTTTTCTAGAGGCCATCTCTATTTCTCCATACCTATTCCCAACACATTCATATAGTTTTAATAATCTTAAAGCTCTATTATTTCTAGGTATGCACTGCATTTTAATTTTACAGTATTCAATTGAAATTATTTTAATTATATCTTTTAGTAATGAAAAATTTAGTGACAACTAACGATAAGAACATTTGCTTATGAGTCTTAGCTCTATCGCTTGTATATTTTATTAGTCTAAGAAAATAATTTTCTCTCTCCAGATTTTAGTTTCCTCCTTTCAGAATGAGTATTGAAGATTCAGTATTTATGGTGCTCTCAATTTCCAAGTAAAAGGGTAGATGATTAATAGGTAGATGGTCCATGTTATTACTGCTCTTCAATATTTCTAGTTTTCTATCCTATATGGGGATATCAGAGAACTAAAATAAATTCCTAGTTACCTTGACGTTTGAAGTAACCAGATGTCTTCATTAACTAATTAACTTTGATGACCAGTATGAATGTCACTTGCATGTGCAAGTAGTTAAGTTTTGCCATGCAACTACAATCCTACAATTCAGTATTTATATAGCAGGATCCCCATTAAAGCAGCTTTGAAAAATAAGCCAACATAGAGGACAACTGCTGTAGAGAGTTGCCCCATCCACCATGAAATTTATGTAAATGTGAAATGAACTTTTGTTATTTGATGCCAACGGCTTGTTTGATACCACAACATAAGATAATTTTTAAAAATTTAGTTAGCTAGTTAAGAAGCTTGAAAGATAGTACTATAGACAGATAGAACAGTAGAAAATGAATTATTGAGGCCATATAATGCCAGACTCCACTCTCAAGAGTTTTAATTAAATCAACTCATAAATATTTACATTCATTTGAAAATGTAGATTTATGATTTCAATTTTTTGAGAAACCTCTGAGATCAGAAACTTTAAGGAATTTTTCAACTTTATAGATTAAAAAAATGTCAGGACCATATATTAAAAATGTAACTCCTGCTCTTAGCCATTGATGCATAAATATATGGGTGATATTCTCTAAATAGATTTACAAATAACATATTTGAGTGGTACAGCAAAATATTTAGGGACAATTTCTCACATGTAACCCAACACGCATTTAACCAAAAGTGTTATAATGAATCATCAATATGTAATCAGGTATTTGGCAAATTTCAATATCTCAACTATTACATGTGAAACTATTATGTAAGATGGTAGAATGATTATATGAATGTAAAGTAGCAGTTTCATAAAATAAATAGTTTATATTGAAGGTTGTTCTTTATTTTCAAATTGTCCTCCAACGTGATCTCTCAATACTCATTAAAGTAATAGCAGGTGACTGCCTGGCGCGATGGCTCATGCTTGCACTCCCAGCACTTTGGGAGGCCGAGGTGGGTGGATTACTAATGTCAGAAGTTCAAGACCAGCCTGCCCAACATGGTGAAATCCCATCTCTACTAAAAATGCAAAAATTAGCCAGGCATGGTGGCAGGTGTATGTAATACCAGCTAGTCGGGAGGCTGAAGCAGGAGAATCACTTGAACCCGTGAGGTGGAGGTTGCAGTGAGCAGAGATCGTGCCACTACACTCCAGCCTGGGCGACAGAGCACAACTACACCTCAAAAATAAATAAACAAATAAATAATAAAATAATAGCAGTTGATAAAGCCTTTGTCAAGTTGGACATATCTACAAACCTAAAATGGAAAAAAAAATGCAATTCACTTGAAAGATAAATTTGTGTGAAAGGCATAATATTCAGAATTGTCTACTTTGAAAATTAGAGATTATTTTAAAATTAGAACAAAATTTGTTTTGGCCTAGAAAATCTGAATCTGTCTAAGTATTTGCAGTAAGGTGCAATTTTCTGACATCTTATAAGAAATTGTGCTACTTGTGTTCACTTGCAGCATTACTCGACCTTAGAGCTCACAGTGGAATAATCTCCAACTGAATTAAATAGACGAAAAAGGCAATTCTTTTAAACATATTCTCTTCATATGTTTCTACATGGAAGATTTATTTAGCCTAATGAAAGGTTTAAATAAAGTAGGGGAACATTTTGTCAAATTTTACTGCTAGTACTTAAATAGATTTTGAAATATTGTGTATGAATAATGTGAAAAATTGGTTATATATCAAACTTTTGTCGTCTTCATAAATTCAAACGCAAAAATGAACATTTATTCTAAAATCATGCTTACGGGAATGACAGGAGAAATAAAATGACAAAAAAATAATAATTATCAAACTGTTAATGGTGATGAAGAAGGTAAGTTGATAACGGTGTCTTTGAAATACCAACTTACACACAAAGTAAACATATTAGAGTTCACATCCTACAGATAGGTTGAAAGTTTGGATTAATTAAAAGCTAGATTAGACTCAAGTAGACAAGAAAGAATATCCTATCTTGGGACCCAGCCAACTCTATCTGCTTCTCTGATTACAAGAACTTCTTTGGTCACACACACACACACACACACACACACACACACACGCACACGATAGGCTTTGAAAATAGCGTGAGTGACCAATGTTAAAAGAAAAAATATCTTGTCTTTTGACAGAATATCTTCCAGTATTAGAATGATGGAGACTTTTCCATCAAATACAATCACAAATGTATTTGATATTTCTCACTATTATTTTGTATGTAAACCCCTGTGGAGCACGATGCTTATCAGAGATAAAACAGAAGAGATAATAAGCCAGAGAGACAGAGGCAGGGGCATTATGGGTACATTCAATCAGCTTATTTAAAAGTAGACCACTTAGCACATTTATTTCCTTCTTTCTCTCAAAAGATACTTGAAAATAATTTTATAAACAGCATTATTTGGACATAGAATCGTGTGTTTTCAATGAACTAGAATTTTGAGGACTTTCTGGAAGACATGAAGCAGATGGGAGCAGATGGAGGACAAAACCGATTTATGCAGAATAGCTGTGATTCAAAGCAGGCAAAAGGAGAAAACCTGGAGGAATAAATGAGCAGGCTTTCTAAACTGAACCGTGAAAACAACAAAAGTTCAGAATAGAAAAACTGGAAACAAGGCAAGCTGGGTAATAAGGCAAGGATGGAAGATATTTAAATTTTGTGCTAGTTATTTCTACACAGAGTGGCTGGTAATCAGTTGCAGGGACTGTTTAAAAATGAACTGAGAGCTATGGCATGTAAGTCCATCAATGCGGGCAGCAGAGACAAAGAGAAGGAATTTAACCACAGCAAACATTTGAATGCCATTAAAGAACTTCAGAAGGAAAATAAATGAGTTAGGATTTTTTGAAATATGCAGAATCATTGGGCATTTTCTTTCCTATTGACTCTAGAAATTAATATTCTAACTGTACATAAACAGCTGTAGCACCTCACTAGGTTTGGAAGATTGGGCAGCCTTGATGAACATTAGAGAAATCAAATACAGGAAATTTAGAGCCTCCTTCAGTGACCAATACACCTAACAGCTAATCATGGGTTAAATACTTAGGCTTCACTTTGTATATAAAGCAATGTAAAATAGATTATGCCATTGAAAAACTTTATAGTCAAGCTACTGATTCAATAAATCAAACACCTGTTGGAAGTTTTCCAAATAAACCAAAATTTTCATGTCAAATATCCCAATCAACCAATATACACCTTAAATATTTCCACTGGAGAAAACCCTATATAGTTCACTAGTTTGGGATTGATTATACAGGGTAGATAGGAAAGTGGTTTTTTAAAAAATTTTTATTATTTTTTTTTAATAAACTCTCACTTGGATGGATGATTAAATAGGTAAAATATACTAAATCATCAGGCATTTTCTTTTTCATTCAAATTATAGAAAAAATTGTTAACATGCTAAAATAAAGGCCACTTTACAAGCTGTAGGTAACTTCAGCAATAAGTATTAACTTCATTTCTCTAAGTAACATAAAGCCAATAGAGAAAAATTTAGGTCATCATGACTGGACGGATACTAAGAGTGATTAAGCAAGTGAAAAGAAAGCACTTACTTCAGAAGAAGAGTGTTGGGACAAGAACCTGTAAGACTGGAATTGCTACATCTACATCGAAGATCCTGTTCATTTAAATAACATCCTTTAGAGTTATAGTGTCACTTTTCCTTTCTGAGAATACAAAATAATGTTAGAATATGGTTCAGGATATGCACTTAACTTTCTGTTGAGAATTTCAATCATTTGAAATAAAAATGCCAGGAAAATGAGAATATCCTGACTTAAGAACAAGAGTGGGATATTAGTACAGTAGATGTTTACTAAAAAAAAGTTTTGTTCACTTTGTCATCTGTAATTAACAAGCTAAGTCACAGTTTGTAATTGTTTTATGTTACGCATGTTCAATTTATTTTCTCACGAAGAGCTTCGGAAAGATATAAACAATATTTTTCCTTATTTTCTTCAGTTTACATAAGGGCTAATTGAAATGGAAAATGTATTTGTGTATTTCAGAATACTGAACAGTGACATGATTCTTAAAGGATGCCATAGGAGTCATCACCAGTACACATCAATCTAGATGTTCTTTTCCTAAAATAAACATATTTGTAAAAATAATAATCAGACATATGAACAAGACGAGAAAATATTTTTAAAAGATGTGAAATGAGTGGATTATTCAAGGCAATTTATCATCACTGAAGATGCTGAATGCAAGAAAGAAGAAATTTGTGATGAGTTTTAGCTCTAGAGAGCAAACCTAACAAGAAGTACAAAACAAAGAAATGCATATTATTAATAGATAGATGATAGATATATGTATATCTATCAGTTGATGTATCTTTATATACCAAATAGATGTGTATATACATATACTAACTAGGGATGTGTATATCTATTTTATATATATATATACACACACACACACATATATATATATATATATATACATATATATATACCAAATTATTCCTGTTAATAGCTTTACTTCTCAAGTTTAGAAAATAAAATAACTATTAAATTCTGTTTTTGTCATCTTCTACTTTGTGATAAATTCAACGCATACCCATTGTAACTGAACTATTCCTATCGTGTTCAAAAATATATTTGAAAAATAAATATAATAAAGCAAAAAGTAAATATAAAATATGAATTGAAAAGTGAAATATAGAGTATGCAAGGAAAAAAGATGAAACTACCAAAAATTATGCATAAGGCTCTTATTAACAATATATTTTTTTTTAAATGCAAAAGCTAAAGTAAAAATCTTAGAAGTTTTATAAATTTCAATATAAGATTCTGTACATTTTGCAGTGAATTAAAAATAAAACTAAAACTGTAAACAGTCACAAAGTAAAAATTGCAAGAATGAAGCCTAACTTATTCATAATTTAATTAATAATTGTGAAATCTCAGTTTTGCATTTATTAACAGGCTACTGCAATCACAGGATGGCAAAGCTTTTCCTGCGCAATTCTGCTCATTTATCTCCATGATCACTGGCTTCATCTTCCAGATGAAACTTCCTTTTGACTCTGATCCTTGCCCACAGTTGAAGCTGGTATCTGAAAATATGCCCTATGCCTGAGCAGCTTTTTCAGTGCTCCTCTATATCTTAATGTATGTGAACACTAGAATTTTTTTACTGTCATTTAATACAAGATTGTGGTGCATGTGATGATTAAAGTAGCCTTAAATCAATAAACTTCTGATCTATTTCAATCAAGTTAATTGTATGTGTTAAACTGCCATAACCACACATTGTACCACACAGTTCCTTTCTAGACATAATAATTCTCTTATTTGCTGTATTTAATTTTGTCCCCAAACATCGATCTCTCTTTCTTTCTCTTTACTTAATGTGACTAAAGTGGACTTATTAGGCTTTTGCAAGAGAGTTGTACTCTTGGCTTGAGTCACTTGTTCTAATTGAATGGATTGAATGGTACTACTTTACTCATACAATCCAAAAAATGTATTTCAGTGTTTTGATCTTTCATACATTTCTAAGTTATCATTGACCTCTATAGCTCAAAGTCTTACTCAACTTATTTTTTTGCCTTTGGAAGTTGAGAAAAATTTGTCTTTTCCAACTGGGCAAGTCCCTAAATTTCTAGCCTCTCTGTTTCTTTTTCATTCTGCTTCAAATTTACTATATTTAATTTTCCCACAACTATCTTATAAAAATATTACCTAATCTGTTGAAACCATTGATACCCATATGCCCATGCTAAGATGATATTTTCTGACATCTAACCATATCAATAAAAATTCAATTGTATATTACTGCATCCTACTTTATCGTAGGGACAGTTTTGCCAAATGTTTTGTCATTATATATCACTCTCCCTATAGATTCTAGTACTAATATCTTCCAACCTCTTAATTGACTCTTAAAACAACATAAAGTTTTCTTGTGTTTTCGTTTTGCCACAGTAGCATCTACTTCACGAATATCCCACCATTTTTTTTATATCATTCTTGCTGCAGTAAAGAATAAACCCAAACCTTCATGACTTAATATATTGAATGTTTTACTCTTAGTAATCGCTCCCTGTAGTGAAGGCTCTGCTCATCTTAGTTGGTAAGTGAGTTAACAAGAGAGCTTCTTCTATGACACATATACCTATAATTTTCAAAGAAGAAAAGGGGAATTTGGTAACACGTATAGTGGCTCTCAAAGCTTAGGGTAGACAAACATTTTGCTTGTGCTTCCATTTTACTGACCTAAAGTAATCTCACAATTTCACTAACACTGTCAAAGGCAGTACAGAAATACAGTTCTACTGTGAGACAGATGCTTTGCTAGCATCTGGGTAAGGGGTAGTTAATGAAACTGAAAAAGTTAACATATTTCAAAATTTATTTATATTTGAATGAAGATAAATTGGGTTTGCCTTTGATTTTTAATCATATATAAATTAGGAGTGTTGAAAAAACTTGCTTATACTTTGCCCTTTATTTAAGTCTTCTAGTTTAAAAAATATACATTTTTTTCTAAGTTTAACATGCCACAGATGAGAATGCTATTGCTCATTATCTGACTTTAAAGGTACATTAGGAAGCATATTAATTTTTTTCTGCTATATAACAAATAATGACAAGTTTAGCAGCTTAAAACAACATACTTTATTATCTCACAGCTTCAATCATCAGTCTAGGGTCCTCAGCTCAGGGTCTTAAAATTCTGCAATCAATGGTAGTCTCATCAGTAGTATTACCAGAAGCTCAAAGTGGGAAAATCTGCTTCCAACCTTTCTCAGATTGTTAGAAGGATTTGTCTACTATAGAAGTGTGAGAACTGGGCCAGGTACGTTGGCTCATGCCTGTAATCCAAGCATTTGGGGAGGCCAAGGTGGGTGGATCACCTAATATCAGTAGTTCAAGACAAGTCTGGCCAACATGATGAATCCTCATGTCTACTAATAATACTAAAATTAGTCAAGTGTGGTGGCATGCGCCTGTAGTCACAGATATTCAGGAGGCTGAGGCAGTAGAATTGCTTGAATCCGAGAGGCAGAAATTGCAGTGAGCCAAGACTGCGCTACTGCACTCCAGCCTGGGTAACAGAGTGAGACTCCATCTCAATAAATAAATAAATAAATAAAAGTGAGAGAACTGTTACTTCAATATCACCAGTTGTCACCATCAGCTTATTGAGATCCAGAGACTCCTAGATATTTCATGTGGCCATTTCCAGGGCCTTCTTATCAACATGGCATTTTAATCCATCAAAGCCAAAAAGGGAAACTGTCTTCTCAAGAAATGTTTAGTTCCTCCTTTGAGAATTTTCAATTAAGTTAGACCCTACCAGGATTACTTCCCTTTTGATTAACACAAAACCAATTATTTGAGACCTTAATTACACCTTCAAAACCCCATCATATTTCCATGTGCTATTGGCTATATTAAGATCACTTGTCCTGCCCACACTCAAGAGGAAGGGATTAAACAGATGTGAACACCAGGAAGAGGCAGTTACGGGCAGTCAACTTAGAGTGTACTCCACAGGGAAAGATGGCTATTGTACTATTTCTGTCCAACTATATAATCCTATTTTATTACATTGGTGAAAGTACATTGGTATCTAATAGATAGTTCCTAGATTTCTCTATTCATTTCTCAACGTTGTCAAACTATTTTGCTAAAGATTGGCCAATACATGTGTCTTTAAATGTCTTCTTTTATTTCTAAGAATTTTTCTCATATATGATATCTTTTGTATAATAAAATTATTTGATTTAATTTTATTTTAATATTAAATTAGTTGTATTTTCTTTTCAAGATAAAACCCATTTTCACCTGGTGTATATTTATATATTTTATAGTGTTAATCTAGGTGATTCAGCCACAATCAAGCTTATGGGATGGAGATGTGCTACAATTTAGCATACTCTTTATTTTTCTTTCATTAAAAAGCTCTTTGCTATATTACTTTTCTTTTCTTTTCTTTAACAAACCTTTTTTAGGTCCAGGGGTACATGTCAAATTTGTTATACAGGTAAATTGAATGTCATTAGGGCTGGGTATACAGATTATTTTATCACTCAGGTAATAATAATAGTGTCTATTAGGTAGTTTTTCCATCCTCTACCATCTCCTACCTCCTTACACTCTACCTTCAAGTCGGCTCCAATGTCTGTTGTTCCCTTCTTCGTGTCCATGTATACTCAATATTTCTCTCTCAACTATATGGTTTGGCTGTGTCCTCACCCAAATTTCATCTTGAGCTGTAGTTCCCACAGTCCCCATCTGTCATGGGAGGGACCTGGTGGGAGGTAATTGAATCATGGAGGCAGTTACCTTCATGATCAACTCATGATAATGAGTTCGTACAATATCTAAAGTTTTTGTAAGAGGCTTCTCCCCCCGTTTATTCTGCACTTCTTGCTGCTGCCATGTAAAGAAGAATATGTTTGCTTCCCCTTCTGCATGATAGTAAATTTCCTGAGACCTCCCCAGCCATAATGAACTGTGAGTCAATTAAACTTGTTTCCTTTATGAATTACCCAGTCTTGGGTATATCTTTATTAGCAGCATGAAAAAGGACTAATACAGTAAATTGGTACCACAGAGAGTGAGACACTGCTGTAAAGATATGTGAAAATGTGGAAGTGACTTTGGAGCTGGGTAACTTGCAGAGGTTAGAACTGTTTGGAGGGGTCAGAAGAAGACAGGAAGTTGCAGGAGAGTGTGGAACTCCCTAGAGACTTGCTGAATGGCTTTGGCAGAAATGCTGATAGTGACATGGGCAATAAAGTCCAGGCTGATGTGGTCTCAAATGGAGATGAGGAACTTGTTGGGAACTCGAGTAAAGGTCACTCTTGCTATGCAAATAGACTGGTGGCATTTGGTCCCTGCCCTAGAGATCTGTGGAACTTTGAACTTGAAAGAGATAATTTAGCATATCTGGCAGAAGAAATTTCTAAGTAGCAAAGTGTTCAAGAGGAAGCAGAGCAAAAATGTTTGAAAAATTTGCAGCCTGATGATGCAGTAGAAAAGAAAAATCCATATTCTAGGGATAAATTCAAGTTCCCTGCAAAAATTTGCATAAGTACAAGAAAGCATATGCTAATTGACAAGGCAGTGGGAAAAATGTCTCCAGAGTATGTCAAAGACCTTCATGGCAGCCTCTCCCTATCACAAGCCCAGACACTTAGGAGGAAAAAATGGTTTTCTGGTCCAGGTCCAGGGCACCCCTGCTGTGTGCAGCCTTGGGACTTGGTGCCCTGTGTCCCAGCTATCCCATCCATGGCTAAAAGAGGCCAAAGTACAGCTCAAACCATTGCTTCAGAGGGTGCTGGCACCAAGCTTTGGTAGCTCCTACATGGTGTTGAGCCTGTGGGTACACAGAAGTCAAGAATTGAGGTTTGGGGACCTCTGCCTCAATTTCAGAGGATGTAATGAAATGTGTGAATGTCCAGGCAGAAGTGTGCTGCAGGAACAGAAAGAACCTTATAGAGAACCTCTGCTAGTAGGGCAGTGTGAAAGGGAAATGTGGAATTGAAGCTTTCACACAGAATTCTTACTAGGGTACTGGGTAGTGGAGCTATGAGAAGAGGGCTACTGTCCTGCAGACATCAGAATGGTAGATCCACTAGCACCTTGAATCATGGGCCTGGAAAAGCTGCAGATGATAAACAGCTTCCCACGTGAATAATTATGTAATAATGTTTTGTGGACTAACTCAATCTGTGTCTTTTTTTTCAAGAGTGAATTTATATCTTTTAAATTTTAATTAAAAATCTTAACTGTTTATGTATGTTATCTATTACTTTTTGTTTCTGAATCATTATAACAGTAAACATTGATTTAGAATCATAATATTGTTGATATCCCTAAACAAAATTAACTTGAAATTCATAACCAAATGCTGTTTCTTGAAATTAAATTAAGAAAATTTAGAATGAGTTATATTGAGTTATATATATATCTCACAGGATTACTCAATAAATAATAGCAAAAATATTATGTTTTAAAACCCAGAATTTTCTTATAGAGTAAAAGTACGCATTTAAATTTTACCTTGTACTTACTCATAGAAACTCAATTGCTAATATCAAGAATCCCCTAAACCCTGCTTAAGTTTATTTCATACCATTAAACACTTGTGTGGATTTCATCTGACATTTAATTCTGTGCAAGCTCTAGCAGCTCTGTAACTCACATGAAAAGTGGAACTGCAAACATCCAAGTAGCGGAATTTGCTATGATTCATAAGAGAAAATATTGTAAGCTACAGAAAATATAGGAATGTTGCCAAGACAATATAGCTGATGACTACTCTTATTTCCTGTCTCCTATCCATTGCCGTTTCTAAGAATTAATATCAGCATTCACAATTTTACACCCTTGGTAGGTTAATATTATTATTTAAAGTTCAAGAACTAGTAACACTAGAGTGACTGTTACTAGCTTCTAGTAACTAGTAACTTGACATAAATATTACACAGCACTGCTTGTGAAATTATAGAGATGTCTCTTACAAGATCAAATTCATGAGAAAAAAACTGTAAGAAACAATTTTGTAGTTAGCATTGGTTCATATTAAAAACACAATTTGGCATATTTTATTACTATTTGTAACTGCCTTACCTATGAGAAAATTATATACTAAAAATTCACATCACAGAGCAGAGTTGTTTTTTATTTGCAATCTCCAGCTGCCTGATAACCAAGAAGCTAAGGACACACACACACACACACACACACACACACAAACACACACACACACACATTTTTGTTTCTAGTGCACAAGTTTTGGATGACATACTTACTATTTATTTGAAGTCACTTTTAACTAAATCCACTGTTATGATGGCTAAGGGACTATTAAAGCATCCATGTCCCAAGAGTTTGATGGTAAGGACAGAAATAGATTGTATTAAGCCATTCTTGCATTAATACAAAGTAATACTCCACACTGGGAAATTTTTAAGGAAAGAGGTTTAATTGGCTTAAGGTTCCACAGGCTGTGCAGGAAGCATAGTGTAATCTGCTTCTGGGAAGGCCTCACGAGGTTTTCAATCACTGTGGAAGGAGAAGGGGAATAGGCACATCACATAGGGAGAATGAAGGCCAGCAAGTGAGAGGGGTGGAAGGAGGTGCCACAGTCTTTTAAACAAACTTGTCTTGTGATAAGTCACTCAGTATTGCAAAGACAGCACCAAGTCATGAGGGATCCATCTGTATGATCCAAACGCCTCCCACCAGGCCCCACTCCAGCACTGGGGACTACAATTCAACATGAGATTTGGGTGGGGACAAATATCTAAACTAGATCAGGATGATATAATTAATATCACAAAGGTGAAAATTCAAAATTAAGAAAAAAAAACATCATCTAACCAGTAGTAAAACCAGAAAAATTGTCATTTTACTTTATAATTTAATATACTTTTAAAAAGTTGTTAGTACTTGAATAACACTCTGTAAATGTTAGAATAAACACATAGTTACAGTTTTTATATATTTTCATCATTTTAAACATGAAAGTATTATAAAAAGATTAATGAAAGTTCAGATTGAATGTTTTTAAACAATTTTAACACTGATACACTTTTTGTTTTCAGAATAGTAGCTAGAAAAATAAATCTGATCAAAACCTTTATTAAATGTTGAATGGATGATTACTTATAAAATTTTAATTTGTACAAAAATAATGAATACCCATTTAAATAACTATTAACAGTTATATTGTTATGTTTTATACTTGGCAGAATGGCATGAATATTTACATTAAAAATAATTGAACAAAAACCTCAATAAATAAATTTTTAAAAATTGAGAGCTTTCCTACAAGGAAAGAGTCTATAACTTCTAAAACATCTACTAGTTTACATTTACTTGCAATTCATTTCACATGCTGTTATTATTTCCAGACAGTTTTATATGCTGTAATATATTTTTACTGTACTACAAGCAGAATATTGCCACATAAAAATATAAAATTTAAATCTGAAAACAGATTTTTTAATGAATTCAAAATTGAAATTATTTTTAAAATATTTTATTTAGTATATGAAAACAGAGCCAATGCACAGAGTCCTATGACTTCCTCAGATTAAAGGATGATAAATACCTAAAGAACTGTCATGCTTATCAAACTGTAGACTGCTGCATATTTCAGAAGACCACCTCCCTCTAAAACACATCTAATTAAGTTATGTAATGATAAAATGATTTCTCAGAAGTAATTTTTAGATAGAAAAATCAAATCATGTATACATGTGTTATTATGATGAGATTTCCAAAGCATATTTCCAAAATACAGGTACTATCCTCACAAAAACATATTATTTTAACACATTTTACAGTTCAGTGAACTGATATCCAGGTTAACAAAAGCTTGCTGTTTCACTTCTCATTACTAATAATGAGAAGGCTTGACAAAAATCAAGTAGAAACGTCAACATGAGGACTTCAAATACTTTGCTGCTAAAGTAAAAATGTAACTGCATAAATGAAGGACTCTTATTCTGTTTTTGAGACAGCCTCACTCTGCCACCCACTCTGGAGTGCAGCGGCGTGATAGCTCACTGCAACCTCCGCCTCCCGGGTTCATACAATTGTCCTGCCTCAGCCTCCCAAGTAGGTGAGATTACAAGCACTTGCCACAATTCCCAGCTAATTTTTGTATTTTTAGTAGAGATGGGGTTTCACCATGTTGGCCAGGCAGCTCAAAAACTCCTGACCTCAAAAGATCTGCCTGCCTGGGCCTCACAATATGTCGAGAATACAGTCATGAGTCACCTCGACAGATGTAACACATGTTTAGCATATTTTTCCCTTTGGGAATACAGTGAAACTGAATTTCATAAAGAAGCTGAGATTGTACTGTTTGTTCTTTGCATTTATCATATTGCACTATTTACTATGAAAATATGTGGGAAACTATCTATCATAGGGCCTGGCAAACAGCAGCCACTGGACACATACACCCTCCAAAGACTAAACCAGGAATAAGTCAAATCCCTGAATAGACCAATAACAAGTTCTTAAATTGAGACAGTAATAGCCTACCAACCAAAAAAACCCAGGAACAGACAGACTTACAGCGACATTCTACCAGAGGTACAAAGGGAAGATGGGAGGATAAACATATATTTTAAATCAATTTTTCTCTATTAAATTGTGATTTGTATATAATATTATTAATATTTTATTAGTTATTTTAGATATTATATCATTAGTTCTTGACTTTTTCTCGGGGAGTGGGGTGAAAGGGTCTTGCTCTGTCATCCAGGCTAACATGTAGTGGTACATACATGGCTCACTGCAGCCTTGTCCTTCTGAGATCAAGTGATGATTCCACCTCAGCCTTCTGCATAACTTGGTTCACAGGTGTGTGCAACCAAGCCAGGCTACTTTCAGTTTTTTAAAAACTTTTCATAGATATAGGGTCCAACTTTGTTTTCCAGGATGGTCTTGAACCCCTGGGCCCAAGCAATCCTCCCACCTTGGCCTCCCAAAGTGCTGAAATTACAGGCATGAACCACCACACACTACCAGTACTTGACTTCTTAAAGTCTAAAAACAATTAGTAATTTTACAGTTTCTCTGATACCTATAAAATCAAGACCACTTCACCAATACATCATTCTTTATTTCACTTTGATTTTGCTCTATGATTTTAGTTTCCATACATTTTAAGACATTGCATTTATTTTTGTACTTTCAAAAATAACGTTTGCTCACATATATACACTGTCCAGTACTGTTTATTTCATTTCTTTTTTCATATTTCTATCAGGAATCATTGTCCTTTTGCTGGAAATAATTTATTTAGTATTTGTTTTAGATTGGAATAACTTGTCATGCATTTTTCTGGTTATCTATGCCTAGAAACGTCAGTTTTGTAGCAATTTTTGTTGATTAGAAAATTATCTGTAAATGTATATTGTGCATTATTAGGGGGAGCTTTGTAGATATTTTCCCCCTAATCAGAGCTTGAAGCACTGGTAAAATTTTCTGCTGATACCCTGTTCATGTTTGTTTGTTTTTTCCTTTTTTTCATGGACCATGTAGCCCCTTGTTTGTTCCAAATTTATTCAGATAATGTCACTTCCAGCTCCCTGTCATCAATGATTAAATATTCAATTCAGTTTCCTTCTACCTTGTTATAAAATGTTCAGCCAGTAACCTTTAGGCTCTCTGTCCTGGATTGGCACCTATTTATCACCTATTAGATTTATGCATATGGTTTTTAGTTTTTAATATTTTTTGTTATTCTGCAATTTTAACTTCATTATCTAGTTACTTGATTTTTTAATGTTATATTTTACTAGTCATTCTTGTTGAAAGATTAAGAAGGTTAAATCTACTTAGTCATTTTCTTGCTATTCAATTTAGTGACATTCAAGCTGTTACATTTGGTCCATGTAGCCTTTTCTCTGCATTACTTTCCCCCATAATTAAGATTCAAAGCTACAGAGAAAAATTGTCACATTAATAAAGAAAATTCATCTTGCATCTGGTCACTGAACATTCTGCACTCTTTAAGCTGCAAGAAAGTCACATGTGGGTTATGTTCTTTCCCATCTTTATTGTACTTTGTTCAATAAGCAACTTTTCAAAGTGCTCTCTAGTCGTAATTCTTAAATGTCATGCTGATTCTTCCTCTATTGGTTTTCTATTAATTGGATTTATTCTCTTATTAGGAGCCTCAAAAATTTGTGCAATTCTACATTTCTTCATGCTATACCTGAATATTCTGTAAGGCAGTCAAAGACAAAACTCTAAACAATATAAGCTTTCTCACAAATTCACTTTCTCATTTAATATTGTTTCAAGAACACTAGCTTGTGAATGAATGTAGGGGTTCTGCTTTAAACAACTAGAGAGAGCAGGGATCCTTTTGCATTAGATCCTCCAATTTATCAAACATGGAATTGTATCAAACATTGTATTGTCTGGTTGCCTGGAACTTCTCTTCTTAAGCCATATGAATTAGTGGATGTCTCATTGTTTAACATTATTGAAGTGACTCTCTGTAGCAAATCACAGGAATACTTTGTTTAATTGTTAAAATATCCTTGCCACATTTGAAATAAACCATTCTTGTTTGTAATGTATTTCTTTTTAAAATCTTCTGATTTGATAAATCATGTATTTTATTCATGTATATCTGAAACTGAGACCTTTTTATAGTTTGTTTGGAGAAACAGCATATTTTGTTGTTTATTCAACATATTTTGTATTATGGACAGACTAGGACAAGAGAATGATTTGTGGGCTTTCTATCATTTTATTGCTTTAAAACAAGTTAAATAATATTTAAACTATCTATTAACAAATTTTCAAAGTCTTATCTAGTCTATTTTTTATTTTTTTGAGATGGATTCTCACTCTGTCACCCAGGCTGAAGCTCAGTGGCACGATCTAGGTTCTCTGCAACCTCTGCCTCCAGGTTCAAGCAATTCTCATGCCTCAACCTCCTGAGTAGCTGGGACTACAGGCACCCACCACTACGCTTGGCTAAATTTTGTATTTTTAGTAGAGACAGGATTTCACCATGTTGGCCAGGCTGGTTTTGAACTCTCCACCTCAGGTGATTTGCCTACCTCAGCCTCCCAAAGTGCTGGGGTTACAGAGGTGAGCCACTGTTCCAGGCCTAGTCCCTGTAATACTTTATAAATAAAATTGTGTTTATTTTAAAATGTGTATGTGATGGAGATATGTATGGCCCAAGGAAAAAGATCTTTATCTGGGATTGATAGTATTACAAATGGTATTAATTTTCTCCCATATGCAATTCTAAAGTTTCTAAAAATAAATTGCTTTTTTTTTCTCTTGAATTAATAAGAGATCATTAGAAATTCAATTGTGAAAGCTAATATTTAAATTAAAAGTTAGAAGATGAGGGACTAGAAGAAACTTCAGTTTTATTTCTATGATAAATTGCCACCTTATATATTTGAATTCTTACTCAAACTAACCTCGATGCAAAATTAAGTGATCATCAATAGACAGATTCTATACTTTGCTCCTAAAGCTTAATTCATAACCAAAGAAATTAGAGTTCAGAAAAAAGCCAAGTCGTTTCATACAATTTTCTATAATTTAATGTGTTTCACTATAAGAAAATAAATGCTACAGTATGAAAGAGTTCAGACTATAAAAATCACCAAATATTATGTTTCAGTATGATTACCAGGCTTATTAAAGTAAAATATCACTGGAATTTCTTGGCATTCTTCCATATTATTTGGAATATTCTTGAGTTAGAATTTAACTGAATTAGAATTTCCATGTTAATTAGTTAATAATTAACTATTTAGGATGATCAAATAAAATAAATACAAAACACATTTCATCTTTATTAGTACCATACACAATTGTCCATGGTTTGAACATTAGTCAAGATGTATTTAATCAAGATGTATTTAATGTTAGTATAAACACGTTGCATATAATTGAAATGAAGTTTTCTATGAATTACAGGGTCAATATTATTCATAGTACAATTTTATCTAACTAATGTTAAGTTAAAATAACTATTCTTTATAATATAACAATTACAGGTGGACAAATCATTCAGTTTTAGGGAAATCCAAAAAAAATATACTGCTCTTCTCAAAGAAAACATTTTTCCTTTAAAAAAAAACAATGTTTTTGAGTAGTTTTAAATTTACAGGAAAATTGACTAGTACAGAGAGTTAACATATCAACCCACACTAACAAATCAATATGCATTATCATTAAGTAAATTCTATATGTTATTCAGAGTTCCTCAGTTTTTGCCTAATACTCATTTTCTCTTCTAGGCTCTCATTCAGGGAATCGGGATAAATTTATTTAGTCATCATGTCTGCTGCAGATCCCTCTCACTGTTCTGGCTTCTTAGATTCTCCTTATTTTTGATGACCTTGATTTTGGAGTGATATTAGTTAGGTGTTTCGTAAAATATTTCTCAAATTTGCTTTTCCTATTTTTTTTCATATTTAGACTATGAGTGGGGTTTTCCAGAGAAATAGAACCAATATGATATGTATAGCTGTGTGTGTGTGTGTGTGTGTGTGTGTGTATGTGTGTGTGTGTAGATTTATTATATAAAATTGACTCGTGCAATTATGGAGACCGGTAAGTCCAAACTCTGCTAAGCTTATGTCCTAGTAAATTTCAAAGCTGAAAACTGCTATAGAAACAGGAAAACCTTATGCTCCTGTTCAAAGGTCAGTGGGGGAAAAATTAACATTACTTGAGAAAGCGTTAAACTTCTGTTTGATTTAGGTTCTCAACTGATTGGGTGAAGCTCACCGCCATTATGGAAAAGGATGGAAATTTTTGTTTTATGGATTTTTATATAAACATAAATTTTCAACTCCGATGATTAAATGCCCAGAAGTACGACTGCTGAATCACAAACTGGCTTCGGAAGGACAATGCTATTTGTTTTAACCAGTCTACCAACTTAAATGTTAATCTCATTCAGAAACACCCTCACAGAATAATTTTGAAGAAGTATCTGGACACACTAGTACCCAGTCAAGTGTGTATATAAAATTAACTGTCACAAGGTTTTAGGACAAAAGACCACAGAAGTAAGGTGACATTACTGTCATATCATACCAAGAGCATCGTCTGTCAACATGACACTACTTTTTATTTTAACTTTGATCACCTGGCTGAGGTAAAGTTTGTCAGATTTTTCATTATAAAAATATTTTTTCTCTCATTCCATACTGCATTCATTTGAGGGAAGGCATACTGTGGAGGCCACAATTAATTAGTGGAGAGTTATGATCTGTTTCTTTGAGGGTAAAGTATCTGCATAAGGTAATTGAAATTCTAAATGGCGGATTTTTCTGTTCTTGCCCATTTATTTATTAATTTATTTAATTATTTATTTATTTTAGTATGGAGTCATGTACATTATATGCTTTGGGATATAATTTAATACTGTATTTTCTTGTTCAACATTTTCCTTTTCAGTTACCTGAAACTCCTTCCATTAGCTTTTGTGTCTCTTTTGACATATTTAATTATTATAATTTTTTGGAGGACTTTCTTATTTCCTGGAGCTACAAGATACTTTAATCTTATTTGTGTATATTTTGTGCCCCAGTCCTAAAATTAGCTTTCTTTAAAGAGCCCTAGTTCCTTTTATTGGAAAACAGTCTTAGAAATAACAATTTACATGTTAGGTGTGCATGTTGCTATAAGAACATTATTCTTCTAGCCCCTCTTCTTGCTAACAGAGGAACGTAATATATGTGTTTATACTAACTCATGTATATATGCATACATGTAAATACTTCTATATGTACTCATCCGTATCTATATTAAGTTTAACGTAGGTTCTTACCGATGTATCTAAATATAATATAGCACATGGATAATTCGTTCTAATTATCTGTAAACTTCTACACCAATGGTGAGAAACTGTATCCCAACGTCTACCATCAATTTATCAATTTACTTGAATGTTCAATTTCACTATACACCTATAATGGTTCCAATATTTTTAACCAGTATCTTCCTGGAAAATATTATCAACTAGAGTACTGTGATTAAGCACATTTTATTCAGACTTTTCATTCATTGCACCATTTCCAATGTTGGTTAAGCCAACACAGTATCACTTCAGTGAGATTTTTCTTTATATATTTATAATACAGTTACTTATTTGTTTTTTGTTTATTTATTTAACATTCTAAATTCCATCTGGGATATCCCAGTCTCCTGTTTTGTTTTGTTTATATATATATATATATATATTTTTTTTTTAATTTCATTCTTTATGTTATAAAGCTCTATGAGTTTTCACAAATGAATAGTGTTATCTATTCACCATTACAGTCTCACACAGAATAGTTACACTGCTCTAAAAAATTCCCTGGGTTTTACCTATTCAACACTCAACCACCATTTAACTCTGCCAATCACTGATTTGTTCAACCCCTCTATTGTTTTGCCTTTTCTAAAATGTCATAGATATAGAATACTACAGTGTGCACCCTTCTCATACTGTGTTTTTTTTTACTTAGCAATATGCAAATAGAATTATATTTTTGCAGGTCTTGACAACTATATTTTATTATTATTACTAAATAGTACACTGTTGCATAGACATACCAACATTTGGTTTTACACTGGACTTCACTGAAGGATATCTTGGCTTCTTCTGTAATAGGATATTTATGTAAAATGTGTCTAAATATTTGTGTCATAGATTTTATATAAACATAAATTGTAAACTCAGTTGATTAAATACCCAATAGTTCAGTTGCTGAATCATAAACTGGTTTGCAAAGGACCATACTATTGCCAGCAATGAAGAAGAGAGTTTCTGTTGCTCCAAGTCCTTGCCAGGAACTGGTATTACCACTGTTTTGGATTTTAACTCTTCTAATATGTGTGAAGCAATGTCTTATTGTTGTTTGTTTTAATTTGTAATTGTCTAAGGACAAATGAGGTCAAGAACTTTTTCACATGCTTATTTACAATTGCATATTTTCGTTTATAAGGCATCCCTTCAGATCTTTCCCTAAATTTTTAATTAATTAGTTTTCTTACTGTTAAGTTAGGAATGTTTTGAGACTTTGAATGCAAGTCATTTAGCTGATATGTATTTTTAAAATATTTTCTTCCAGCCTGCAGTTTGTCATTTTATTCTCTTGACTGCTTTATTTATGTATGTATGTATGTATTTGTTTGTTTGTTTGTTTGTTTGTTGAGATGGAGTCTTGCTATTGTCAGGCTGGAGTGCAAAGGCACAATCTCTGCTCACAGAAACTTCTGCCTCCTGGGTTTCAGCAATTCTCCTGAGTGGCTGAGATTATAGGCACATGAAAATATGGCTGACTAATTTTTGTGTTTTTAGTAGAGACAGGGTTTCACCATGTTGGCCAGGCTGATCTTGAACTTCTGACCTCAGGTGATCCACCCACCTCGGCCTCCCAAAGTGCTAAGATTATAAGCCTGAGTCAACATGCACTGCCAACTGCATCTTTTACATACTTTAATTTTTAAATTTTAGAAAAGTATAGACTATCATTTTTTAATCCATGCTGTAGTATTGTGTTAAATATAACTCACCCACAGGCCACATGGATTTTCTCCTCCTTTTTTATAAAATGTATTATGGTTTTCATTTTATTTTTGGCTCTGAATCAAATTTGTGTTAATTTTTGTGTAAGGTATCTCAACTCTATAATGTTTAACTAATTAATCTATGTATTATTTTCTGAACACCATGCTATCTTAAAAACTGTCAATTTATATTAAATATTGAAATGGGGTAATTTGAATCTTCTTTCTATATACATGAGAATTACGTTGATTATTCTACATCTTTTGATCAAAAAAGATGTAAAACTTTAGAATCAATTTGTCAATATCTATACCTGTATTTTGGGATTTTTACTGGAAAATGTTCAATTCAAAGTCAAAATTTGGAAAAAATATTGTTACAATATTGAGACATAATTCACGAGGATAACATAACTCTCCTTATTTCAATACTTTTTAATTTCTTTCATAGGCATTCATAGTAGTTTCTATATAGATTCTGCACTTATTTATGATAGATTCATACCTGTTTCTTTTTGTTCAATGCAATTGAAAATTGTAGTTTTAAAATTTCAAATTCTAGTTTGTATACTGATATTGTTTCTCTGTCATACTATGCTTTCTTATTATTTCCAAAAGGGTGCCTTTCTAAATTATTTTGGATTTTCTGCATAGACAATCATCCTATCTGTGAATAGGGGAGCTTAAAAATATTTAAATAAACTATTTTTAACACCAGTTTTAGGTTCATAGTAAATTTGAGCAGAAAGTAGAATTCTCATAAATCCTTTATCTCCACACATTTGGTCTCCCTCGTTATCAACATTCTATACCAGGTTGATACAGTTGGTGTAACTGATAAACATCATTATTACCTAAAGTCCATAATTTACATAATTATATAATTTACATTGAAGTTTTGCTGTTGTACTTTTTTTGTATTTTACAAATATATAATAACACATGCACACCATGACAGCATCATGCTGAGTGGGTCAACTGCCCTAAAAATTCTCTGTGCTTCTCCTATTCCTCTTTCCCTCACCCTTTACCTGGCAACTACTAATCTTTTTACTGTCTCCAGAGTTCTTTTCCTTTTTTTCATAAGGTCATACAGTTGCAACCATACAATACTTGACCTTTTATATTGACTTCTTTATACTGACTAATGTGCATTTAATAACTCATTTCTTTTTAGCACTGAATAATATCTCAGTGTATGGCTGTATCACAGTTTATGTATCATTTCACCTACTGAAGGATATCTTGGTTGCTACCAAGTTTTTGCAATTATGAATAAAGCTGATGATAGAAATACACTTGTGCAGGTGTTTGTGGGAAAAGTTTTTAACTCATTTGAGCAAATATCAGGGAACATGATTAGTAATTGTATCATAAGAAAATGTTTAGTTTTTAATAAAATGTCAAACTGTTTTCCAAATCATCTATATCATTTTGCCTTCCCATCAATGATGAATGATAGTATTTGTTGCTTCACATCCTTGCCAGTGTTAGGTATTGTGATTTAGGTTTTAGCCACTCTAACAGTGTGAACAGAGAGTTTTATTTCCACCTTTTCAATTTATGTACATTTTATTTTTTGTCTTATATTTTTTTCCCCAGACACCCAAGTCTGCTGGCACAAGTTTAACAACAGTATTAACAGCATAGAGGGCATCCTTGTCTTGTTCCTGGTCTTGGAGAATGCATCCAGCCTTTCACTATCAAGTGTATGAGCTCTAAGTTTGAGATAAATCATCATTAACAAGTTGGGTAAGGTCCTCCCTATTCCTAGTTTTCTATTTTTCTATTATGCATAGTCATTAGGTCTTTTAAAAATATTTTCTCTGCATTAATGGATAGAATGGTACAGATTTTCTTATTTAGTCTGTCAATAAGTGGACACAGTGATTGGGTTTCAAATATTGTACCAAACAATATCTTTCAAATATATGTCATTTAATGGCGATGTATATTTTAATACATTGTTGGGTTTACATTTCTAACATATTAAGATTATTTGTGCCCATGTTCATAAGAGACATTGATGTTTGGTTTTCTTTTTCATAATTTTTCAAAAATGTATTTTGATATTAGAGCAATCCTGAGTTTACAGAGGGAGCTAGAAAGTTGTCACTGTTGCTATTGCTTTTTCTTTTTGACAGATTGCTGAGAATGGTATCATTTTTTTTCCCTGGCGTAATTGGTAGAATTCACTGACGAGTCCATCTATGCCTACTATTTTGTTTTTAGAAGATTATTAACTATTGACCTAATTTCTTCACAAGATAAAGAGCTATTTAAGTGCTTTTATCATACTGTGAGTTGAATGTGTCATTGATGGAATTAATGTAGATGAGGTTTCTCCATGTTGGTCAGGCTGGTCTCAAACTCCCAACCTCAGGTGATCCACCTATTTAGGCCTTCCAAAAGGGCTGGGATTACAGGTGTGAGCTACTGTGCCCAGCCCAATTTACTTATTTTTAATAGTGAGATGAACGTGTATATGATCATTGAAAGCCTTAACTGAAGCCTCCTTATCTATAAGACTTACATTTATCCTTTATGCCCTGTTTCTTCCATCTGCACAGAACTTTCAGAACATTGGCTAATCAATATCCACAACCCACCCCTAGATAAAGTCTTTATTGCTTGCGACGAGAAAGCTTAAGAAGAGTTAAGTAACCTGTACAAGGTCAATGTGAATTCGTGTCTGAGCTTGGGTTAGCATACAGATTGACTATCCCCATAGCTATTTCTACATTCTCTGGGCATAGCTGTTCCAGAAAAGCCAATAAAAGAGAATCTCTTTTAACTGCATCTTCATTGAAATACAAGATAAAAGCTTCTATAATTCACACACACAAACACACACTCACACACAAACACATACACACATACATAGATATTAAATACTAATATGCTGGTTTATATTGTATATAATATTTATTGTTTTGTAGCTAAATGTTTAGAATCATGTTTTTTTATTATAACAAATGTTAAGTGTATTCTAAAAGTGAACTTAGAACTATGTTTCTCCTCCATATTTTTATAGAAATAAGCATTAGAATTTATCTTATTTTTCCACTATAAAAAGGTTTAGTTTTAAGTATTAATTCAGTTGATTGTTTCTTTAAACTACTCCATGTTATTAATTGTTTCAATAGTTTTAAAAGTATATTAAGTATACCTAGATAATGTTTTTACTATTTCATTTTTACAGTTACCTGTTTATCAAAAATTGGACATATATTAACAAATATATAATTTTATGTCAAATGATCTCTTAATTATAGTAGATCCTTTCTACTTCAATATTCTTGTACACCTTTATTTTTCTGAAAACAAACTATTATTTTCAGCAGCACAACTTATTTCTATGCTTACCACATTCCATCTTCACTTTATTCTTATGCATTTTTTCCCCTTCACCCTTTTAGATTGACTATGATTTATAGGTTCAGTCAAATCTATGACTGTCTGAGCAACTGGGATGCCATATCCATTATTATTTTGCCTCGGGTTCTTATGATCACTTTGACCAAATTTCTAAAGCAGTCAACATCCATATAGTCTGCAAGTATTTAACACTGTTGCTGTCAGGGACACTTTGTAATGCCACATTACTTTCCTGACTGATTTAGTCTCAGTCATTGTTTCTTTCAGTTTGAATCTCTCATCCTGTTTCTTGAATTAATATTTAAATTGTGTCTTCATTTTATAAATTTTATTTATTTTTAGATTAATTATATGCCCTTTCTATTGATTTATTTTTAATTTTTATTATTAACACTGCTTTTCCTTATTTGGATTACATAGAGTGTGTATATGACCTTGACAATAGCATTAGAGCAAATTATAGTTATATTCTATCTACTAACTGACTTTAATATAATCATTTGAACTTAACCTCTGTGAGATAATTCACATCATTCACCTTATATTATCATAACCTATATGTTCCAAATATACGTGTAAGAGAATACTTTCCTATTTTGTATTAATAAACTTTGTTTCACTTATTTTACCTAATGAATATGCCAGCTTCCTGTTAATTTTTTCTACTAATATTGAAATAAAATACATTCTATGAACGCATAAATTAATATGTCAGTCAGTCATTTATCCTGAAACCTGCTTTGAAATGATAGGAATAATGTGATAATCACCTAATTGTATATGAGTCATTATTTCAGGAAGCGTAATTGTTATTTTTCATTGTTTCTTTTTAAAACAAAACTTCCACATGTAGAAGTGCAATATTAAGTATTAAAAATAATAAACTAAGATATAGCATATACAAAGTAACTGAAACTCTAAGGGTATTCCAAAAATATTACTTTGATGTTTTATTTTCCTCATTGAGTTTTTCTACTTGAAAAATATATGCAACTAAACAACTCAGTGTGCTGTTGGGTAACATAATTTTAACTGATCATCATGTTCAGATATAAGGAAAGCCATCCATCATACCTAGTACAAATTATTCTCATTAGTAATCAGTTTAATTTAAAATTGTCTATATTTGTGATACACATAGGAAATGGCTTTTTTTCCCTGTTGTTACCTTCCATGATGCTTATTCACACATTCTAAATTAACCTCTGAAAAACTCTCATCAGATCTGATGGCTTCCAGCGTTCAAATGTAAGAAGGGTTATATATTTCAATTAATTTTTTTTATATTTTTAATTGAAAAATTTAATGCTATAGTTACTTAAAAAAACTCATGTTCTAGTTAAATGTAAAACATTGATTCTGGATGTTTTACAAAGCTTCTCCTCCACCAGATTGAAACTCAATTTGGTACAGTCACCAAAAGTAAAATAATGAGAAATAATCTGTTTTTTAAAATTAATGTTTATTTGTCCCTCTTTTCTGGTTATTTCCAGTTTGAGGTGGAATTGTGATGAGTGAATTAAAGGAAGAACTTATATTGTAAGATATATTTTATCTCCTGGCTGCCAGAGCCCTGTTTCCGGAATCTGTCCAAATATAACTGTAGGGACATAGATTATCTGGAATTTCCTATGGCAAGCTAGGGCTTTTCACATATTCAGGACATGGCTTTTGTTCTTTCAGGGTGAACTTTTGTGACTTTCCACTAACTTTCAGCCTTAGTGGTATACTCCATGTCCTCTGATTAATGATGACTCCAAAATTTCTTAAGTGGAATTTCTTAAAAGACATTTTAGCCAAGAACTAACAGTCTCAGAAATGCCAAGATGGCCAAAGGAAGACAATTCCAAAGTGCAGCTCCCAGCAAGTGAGACAGAGAGAGCTAGAGGACTCCACAATTCCAAACAAGTTGCCAGGTTTGTTTTGGTGGGAGTGGTAGGACAGTGAAAATAGCCCAGGGAAGGCAAGTAGAAGAAGGGCAAAAGCAGCCCAGGGATGGCGAACCAAGACAGGCCAGGGTATGCCTCACCCGGAAAGTGCGGCTGGCTTGGAGGGTCGGAGACTTCACAGCCTCTGCACTCCAATTCAGATCCTGCACTTCCCTCATTCCTCCCGCAACACAGGGTCTATGAGAGCCCTGCCAGACTGAGAGGCACCGTGGGTTGCCTGAATGATGGCTCAAATCATTCACAATCTGAATGATGGCTCCAGACCACATGGCACTGCAAGTAGTTGGCATGAACCCGGGTGGAAGTTTGGACTAACCCCAGTGGGATGGAACTACCCATCCCACAGATAGAGGCAGAGTTGAAAGCAGAGAAATATGCTATATGGTCTGGCAGGTCTCATTCCCGCAAAACTCAACAAACTGAAGCCCACATGCTAGAGAGTTTCCCAGCGAATACCCAGTGTGACCCTGACTGGGAAGATTGAGATTGGGGAAGGAAAGACACCCACCATTGGGAAGGTGGGACTAATCTCACCTGTGTAAACAATCTCCAGGGGAAGACCACCCAGCAGCCTGACTGAATCTGAGGCAGCCCAAGAGTGGCTCCACAGGCCAAAAAGAAAAGAAAATAAAACAAAAACCTCATACAGGTGATATAGCTCCAATCTCAACAGAAAGGACATCCACTCAGAGATTTCCCCCAAAATCACCAACTTCAAAGATCAAAGGGAGATAAACCCAAGAAAATGACAAGAAATCAGCACAAAAAGGATGAAATCATCAAATCATCAAAGACCAGAATGCGTCTTCACCTCCCAGACATCACAACTCCTCATCACCAAGGGAACAAAACAAGATAGAGAATAAATTTGACAAATTGATGAAAGCAGGCTACAGTAGGTGGGTAATAACAAATTTCTCTGAGTTAAAAGACCATGTTCTAACCCAATGCAAAGAAACTAAGAACTTTGATATAGACAAAATGCTAATTAGAGTAACCAACTTAGAGAAGAACATAAACAACTTAATAGAGCTGAAAAACACAGCACGAGAACTTCGCTAAGCATGCACAAGTTTCAATAGCCAAATAAACCAAGCAGAAGAAAAAATATCAGAGTCTGATGGTCAACTCAATGAAATAAAATGAGAAGGCAAGAAAAGAGAAAAGAATAGTGAAAAGAAATGAACAAAGCCTCCAAGATATATGGGATTATGTGAAAAGACATAATATATGTTCGATT
>NW_016107376.1:12480633-12574667 GCF_001604975.1 Cebus imitator
GGGGCCAATATTCAACATCCTTAAAGAAAAGAACTTTCAACCCAGAATTTCATATCCAGCCAAACTAAGCTTCATAAGTGAAGGAGAAATAAAATTCTTCATGGAAAAGTAATTGCTGAGAGACTTGGCACCACCAGACCTGCCTTACAAGAGCTCTTGAAGGAAGCACAAAACATGGAAAGGAACAACCAGTACCAGGCACTTGAAAAACATACCAAATGGTAAAGAATAACAACACAATGAAGAAACTGCATCAATCAACAGGCAAAAAAAAACAGCCAGTAACAAAATGGCAGGATCAAATTCAAACATAACAATATTAACATTGAATGTAAAAGGCCTGAATGCCCCAGTGAAAAGACACAGACTGACAAACTGGATAAAGAGTGAAGACACATCGGTAGGCTGTATTCAGGAGACCCATCTCACATACAATGACTCACATAGACTAAAAGTAAAGGGATGGAAGAAGATTTACCAAGCAAATGGAGAGAAAAAAAAAAAAAGAAAAAAAAGGAGGGGTAGCAATCCTAGTCTCTGATAAAACAGACTTTAAACCAACAAAGATTAAAAAAGACAAAGAAGGGCATTACATAATGGTAAAAGGATCAATGCAATAAGAAGAGCTAACTATCCTAAATATATGTGCACCCAATGCCGGAGCACCAGGATACATAAAGCAAGTACTTAAGGACGTACAAAGAGACTTAGACAGCCACATAATAATAGTGGGAGACTTTAACACTCCACCGACATTATTAGACAGATTAATGAGACAGAAAGTCAACAAGGATAACCAGGACTTGAAAGAAGATCTGGGCCAAGTGGACCTAAATAGACATGTACAGAACACTCCAGCCCAAATCAGCAGAATATACACCCTTCTCAGCACCACATCACACTTACTCTACAACTGACCACATAATTGGAAATAAATCACTCCCCAGCAAATGCAAAAGAACAGAAATAATAACAGTCTCTCAGACCACATGGTAATCAAATTAGAACTCAGGATTAAGAAAAGCATTCAAACCCCCACAATCACATGGACTGAACAAGTTGGTCCTGAATGAAGAATGGATAAACAATGAAATGAAGGCAGAAATAAAAACACTCTTTGAAACCAATGAGAATGAAAACAAAACATACCAGAATCTCTGGGACACATTTAAAGCCCTGTCTAGTGGGAAATTTAGTGCAATAAATGCCCACATGAGAAACAAAGGAAGATCTAAAATCAATACCCTATCATCAAAATGGAAAGAGCTAGAGGAGCAAGATCAAAAAAACTCAAAAGCAAGCAGAAGACAAGAAATAACCAAGATCAGAGCAGAACTGAAGGAGATAGAGACACAAAAAAACCCTCAAAAAATGAGTAAGTCCAGGGGCTGGTTTTTTGAAAAGATCAACAAATAGACATCTAGACTAATAAAAAAGAAAAGAGAGAAGAATCAAATAGATGAAATAAAAAGACTATAAAGAGGAGATCACCACAAATTCCTTGGAAATACAAACTATCATTAGAGATTACTACAAAGTGTTCTTTGAAAATAAACCTGTAAACCTGGAAGAAATTGATAAATTTCTGGATACTAGCACACTCCCAAGACCAAACCAGGAAGAAGTTGAAACCCTGAATAGACCAATAACAAGGTCTAAAGTTGAGGCTGCAATTAATAGCCTACCAACCAAGAAAAGTCCAGGTCCAAATGGGTTCACAGCCAATTTCTACCAGATGTACAAAGAGGAGCAGGTATCATTCCTTTTGAAAATACTCCAAGCAATACGAAAAGAGGGACTTCTCTCTTGCCCTTTCTACTAGACCAATATCATCCTGATATCAAAACTTGGCAGAGACACAACTAAAAAAGAAAACTACAGGTCAATATTCATGATGAACATTGATGCAAAACGCTTCAATAAAATTCTGGCAAACCGAATCCAACAGCACATCAAAAAGCTTATCCACTACAAGCTACCATCAAGCAGGCGTCATCCCAGGGATGCAAGACTGGTTCAACATATGCAAATCTATAAATGTAATCTACCACGTAAACAGAACCAAAGTCAAAAACCACATGATTATCTCAACAGATGCAGAGAAAGCCTTTGAGCAAATTCAACAGCCATTTATGCTAAAAACTCTCAATAAACTAGGTATCAATGGAACCTATCTCAAAATAATAAAGGCTATTTACTACAAACACACAGCCAATATCATACTGAATAGGCAAACACTACAAGCATTCCCTTTAAATACTGGCACTAGACCAGGATCCCTGTCTTACCATTCCTATTCAATATAGTATTAGAAGTCCTAGCCAGAGCAATTAGGCATGAAAAAGATATAAAGCGCATTCAAATAGGAAAAGAAGAAGTCAAACTGTCCCTATTTGCAGACTACATGATTGGATATTTAGAAGACCCCACTGTCTCAGCCCAAAATCTCCTTAAGCTGATTAGCAACTTCAGCAAAGTCTCAGGATACAAAATCAATGTACAGAAATCTTAAACATTCCTATATACCAACAACATACAAACAGAGAGTCAAATCATTGACAAACTCTCATTTATAATTGCTACAAAGAGAATAAAATACCTAGGATTACAACTACAAACCACTGCTCAAGGAAGTAAGAGAGGACACAAACAGATGAAAAAAAACTCCATGCTCATGGTTAGGAAGAATCAATATGGTGAAACTGGCCATACTGCCCAAAGTAATTTACAGATTCAGTGCTACCCCCATCAAGCTACTATTGGCTTTCTTCACAGAACTGGAAAAAGCACTTTAAACTTCATATGGAATCAAAAGAGAGCCTGTGTAGCCAAGACAATCCTAAGCAAAATAAAAACAAAGCTGGAAGCATCATGCTACCTGACTTCAAACTATACTACAAGGCTACAGTAATCAAAATAACATGATACTGCTACCAAAACAGATATATAGACCAATGGAACAGAAGAGAGGCCTTGGAAGCATTGCCACACATCTACAACCATCTGACTTTAACAAACAGGACAAAAACAAGCAATGGGGAAAGGATTCCTTGTTTAATAAATGGTGTTGGGAAAACTGGCTAGCCATGTGCAGGAAGATGAAACTGGATCCCCTTCCTTACACCTTACCCTAAAATTAACTCCAGATGGATTAAAGATTAAAATATAAGAACTAACACCATAAAAACCCTACATGAAAATCTAGGCAACACCATTCAGGACATAGGCATAGGGAAGCACTTCATGGCTAAAATACCAAAAGCAATGGCAACAAAAGCCAAAATAGACACATGGTATCTAATTAAGAGCTTCTGCACAGAAAAAAAAAAATCATTAGAGTGAACTGGCAACCAAGAGAGTGGGAAAAAAATTTTGCAATCTACCCATCTGATAAAGGGCTAATATCCAGAATCTACAAAGAACTAAAACAGATTTACAAGAAAAAAACCAACAGACCATTCAAAAATGGGCAAAGGAGATGAAGAGACACTTTTCAAAAGAAGACATTTATATGGCCAACAAACATATGAAAAAATGCTCATCATCATTGGTCATTAGAGAAAGGCAAATCAAAACCACATCGATATACCATCTCACTCCAGTTAGAATGGTGATCATTAAAAAATCTTGAGACAACAGATGCTGGAGAGGATGTGGAGAAAAAGTAACACTTTTACACTGTTGGTGGGAGTGTAAATTAGTTCAACCATTATGGAAGACAGTGTGGCGATTCCTCAAAGGTCTAGAAATAGAAATACCATTTGACCCAGCAATCCATTACTGGGTATATACCTAAAGGATTATAAATCATTCTATTATAAAGATACATGCACACGTATGTTCATTGCAGCACTGTTTACAATAGTAAAGACCTGGAACCAACCCAAATGCCCATCAGTGATAGACTGGACAAAGAAATTGTGGCACATATACACCATAGAATACTGTGCAGCCATAGAAAACAATGAGTTCATGTCCTTTATATAGAGACATAGATGAATCTAGAAACCATCATTCTCAGCAAACTGACACAAGAACAGAAAACAAAACACCACATGTTTTCACTCATAGGCGGGTGATAAACAATCAGCACAGGGAAGGGAACAACCCTCACTGGGGCAGGTGGGGGCTTGGAGGGGAGGGGAGGAACAGGGAGGGGGCAGAGAGGATGGGGAGGGATATCAGTGGGAGAAATGCCTGATGAATGAATAAATAAATCCAAATATTTAATACAATGCAACAACAATAACAACAACAACAAGTAACATACCAAAACATGTGGAATACAGCAAAAGTAGTGCTAAAAGGAAAGTTTGTAGCCTTAAAAACCTACATCCAAAAACCAGAGATTACAAATTAACAGCCAAATGTCACATCTCAAAGAACTAGAAAAGCAAGAGTGATCAAACACAAAATTAACAGAAGAAAAGAAACAACAGAAGTCAGACTTGAATAGCTGGATGAAATAGAGAAAAAACCAAACAAACAAACAAAAAAATACCAGTTAATGGATTCAATGAAAAAAAAAGTTCTTTTTTCAAAAAAGATAGATTAGTAGACTAACCTAAAATTAAGATAGATGCTCTAAACCAAATAAGAAATATAAAAGGTGATATTACAATTATAGACACATGAACTAGAGAATCTAGTGGAAACAGAGAAATTCCTAGAAACATTCAACCTCCCAAGCTTAAAGCATGAAAAGACAGAAAACCTGAAAAGAGCAATATTGAGTACAGATTGAATCAGTAATAAAAAAGGTATTTGAATAAACAAAAGCTCAGGATAAAATGCATAGCCAAAGTCTACCAATTATACAAAGAACTTTACCAGTCCCTCTGAAACTATTCCAAAAAATTGAGAAATAGGGAATAATCCATAATTCATTCTACACGACCAGTGTCATCTTGATATTAAAATCAGACAAAAGAAAAGAAAAGAAAAGAAAACAGTAGATCAATATTTTTCAAGGAGAAAGAGAAAAAAAGTTCAACATATTAGCAATATATTATCAAACTGAATCTAATGGCACATAAAAAAGATAGTACATCATAATCATATGGTATGAAAGAATAGTTCAATATATGTAAATCAATACATGTAATACATCACATAAACACAACAAAAATCATCAAAATAAATATATACATATATATTTGATAAAATACAGTATTCTAGATGGAGAAGAAAAATGACTCAATGTAACAAAGATCGAATATGACAAAGTGACACCTCAACATCATACTTATTGAAAAAAATTTGAAAACATTCCCTTTAATAACAAAACAAAAATGTCAACTTTTACCACTTCTATTTAATATGGTGGTATAATTCGTAGTCAGAGCAATCAGGCAAGAGAAAAAAAAATTGAAAAAGAAAACTGAATTATAACTGTTTGCTGAAGATGTGATGTTATACCTAGAAAAACAAAACTGAGAAATGAAACATGCCTGTATTCTTTAAATGAATTCATAACCAATAACATCTCAGGATACAAAATTGATATATAAAAAATCAACAGCATTTCTATAAACCAATAGTGATCTAGCTGATAAAATCAATAAGGCAATCCCATTTATAATAGCTGAAAAACAATCCTAGGAATGTATTTAAACAAGAAGATAAAAGCTATCTATAATAAAAAACTATTAAAAATTTAAAAAGATAAATAGTAAATAACAAAAACAAATGGAATAATATCTCATGCTCATGAGTTGGAATAATTAATATAATCAAAATAATCACACTGCCTAGAGAAATCTACAAATTTAATATAATCTCTATCAAAATACCAATATTATTTTTTTAGAAAATTAAAAAGTACCATTTTAGAATTTTTATAAAACCTAAAAGAGTCTTTATAGTCCATTTATCACAACCAAAATGAATAAAGCTGGAGGTATCAGATTACCTGAAATCAAATTTTACTACAAAGATATATAACCAAAACAATATGGTACCAGTATAAAAATAAACACATATAGAATGGAATAGAATATGAAACCCAGAAATAAAGCCATACATTTAAAGTCAGCCGATCTTTGATAAATTCACCAAGAACATACACTAAGGAAAGAACAACCACATAAAAAATAAAAGATGCTTGAAAAATTGAATTGTCATATGCAGAAGAATGAAACTGGATAACTATGTCTCAGCATATACAAAAGTCAACTCAAGTTGGAATAAAAATTTAAGTGTATGATCTTATTTTCAAAAAGACTAGAATAAAACCTAGGAAAAACTCTTATGAACATTCATCTGGGTGAATAATGTGTGACTAGGATCTCAAGCACAAGCAACAAAAAACAAAATAAATAGATGTGGTGAACAGGAAAGACTTCTGCACTGCTGGTGGGAATATAAACTAGTACAACTGGTATAAAAACAGTGTGGATATTTTTTTTGAAGTACCAAAAGCATAAGTACCATTTGATCCACCAATCTCACTAGTAGGTATCTACCTAAAATAAAAGAAGTCAAATGCAAAAAAGATATTTTCACACACATGTTGTAGCAGCACATTTTGCAATTGCAGAAATGTGGAACCAACTCAAAGGCCTATCAATCAAGAAATGGATAAAGAAATTGTTATATATAATACGTATATATATATATATATATGTATAACAATTTTTGTTATGTATGATGGAACACATCTTGTGTGTATATATATATATGTGTGTTTATATATATATATGAATAATACTCATAAAAAGGAATAAATTAATGGCAGTCACAGTGACCTGAATGAGATTTGAGACTATTATTTTAAGTAAAATAACTCAGGAATGGAAAATCAAACATTTTATGTTCTCACTCATAAGTGGGAGTTAAGCTATGAGGTTGCAAAGACATAAGAATGACATAATGGACTTTGGGGACTCAAAAGGAAAGGAGGGAATGAGACAAGTGATAAAATACTAAAAAATTGGGTGCAGTGTATACTGCTTAGGTGGTGGGTGCACCAAAATTTCACAAGTAACTCTATTTAGTAAGTTATTTACTAACTCATGTTACCAAATACCACCTGGTTCCCCAGTCATCTATGGCAATAAAAAAAAAATTATAAAAGAATACCTCAAGAGATTTAATAAACTCCCTAAGATAAAATAAAAATAAAAAAAATTTAAGAGGAAAAAGAACAGAAACAAATAACATATAATAACAAATAACATACAATAACCCAGGTGTGGTGGCTCATGCCTGTAATCCCAGCACTTTGTGACACTGAGGTGGGTGGATCATGAGGTCAAGAGATTGAGACCATCCTGGCCAAAATGGCGAAACCCTGTCTCTACTCAAAATACAAAAATTAGCTGGGTGAGATGGTACATGACCATGACATATTTAACGTGCTGAAGGAAAATAAATCTATCTTAGAATATTATATCAAGCAAAAATATCCTCGAAACATGAAGGAAAAATACTTTCCCAGAGAAATAAAATCTAAGAAATGTTGTAAACACCAGACCATGTCCTACAAAAAATGCTATAGAGAGTTCTTCAGTCTGAAGTAAAATGATATCAATGAGCAATTTAAAAAAAAAAATCATCTGAAGGTGCAGCTCACCGTTAATAGTAAATATACAGACAAAAACTGTACGTTATGACATTGCAATTGTGGTGTGTGAACTATTCATATCTGAATAGGGAGTCTAAAAGAGAATGTGGCCAGGTGTGATTGTTCACACCTGTGAACCTCCTGTGACTATGGGAGGCCAAGGTGAGTGGATCACTTGAGCCCAGGAGTTCGGGACCAGCCTATGCAGCATGTCAAAACCCTGTCTCTACTAAAAATACAAATCATTAGCTGAGAATGATTTCTTGCGCCTGTAGTCCTAGCTACACAGGAGGCTGAGATGGGAGGATTGCTTGAGCCTGGGAGGCGAAGGTTGCAGTGAGCTAAGATTTTACCACTGCACTCCAGCCTGGGCAGAGGAATGAGATTCTGCCTTAAGAAAAAAAATAATGCAAACTAGTAACTTTTTAAGATATAGGCAGTGTAATAAGTTATAAATAGAAACAACAGAGTGGCAATAAGTAGGGAGGGTGTAGTTAAAATATAAAATTTTGATTACTTTTTTCTTTGCTTGTTTGATAGTTTCTATGTGTGTTTCTGAAATCAGAGTAATGTCATAACTTTACAAAATAATCAGTTACAATACATTATCATTTTAAAGCCTCACAGTAAATATAAGTTAAAAAGCTACAACAGATACACAAAAAATATGAAGCAAGGAATTATAACACACCATGAGAGAAAATCACATGCACAAAAAACAAGACAGGAAGAAAGGAAGGAAGGAGAGAAAGAGAAGGAAGAAAGGAAGGAAGGAAAGAAAGAAAGAAGGAAAAATAGTATAAAAATAATGCTTTAAAAACTCCAAAACAACAAATTTGAATATTTTTATTAAATTGTTAAATTCTATCTAATAAACATCATAATTTTGTAACACTGTTTTCATTTCTTTTTTTTTTTTTTTGGTCATTTCTCATATTGCTATAAAGAAATACCTGAGATGTAACATTGTTTTCAAATATTAAAAACAACAAGATTAGTATCTGCTAGATTTAAGCAAAAAAGCTTTGGAAATACGTATTTTATATACTTAATCAATTATAAAAAATAAAAATATGGCCAAAAATGCAACTGTCTAATTAAGAAATACCATTTTGTAGGGTAATTTCTAATACATTAATTCCAAAGTATCTTTAAGTATTGCTTGACATTATACAGAATAGATCTGTGTGAAAAAGTCACCAAGATCCAAGAACTTGTATAACATTGAGATGGGCTCAGTGTAATAAGAGAAAGAACAATTTAAATTTCAACACTCGAAAGTCCAAGCCTACTGAGGAAACGACTTATTAGCAAACATCAAATGCTTCCTATAGAGAAACAATTTATTTCCCACAGAGAAAACAACATATGAACAGAAACCTCACTAAATACACATTCTGGTTCTAAGGAGCAGATGTTGATCAATAATCCAATATCTAAAATAAAATGAGGGAGGTGATGGTAAACATTTATTTATGAAGTAGTAAATTGTGTTTTTGTGTTTCATGTCTAAGAAATAGAATACTCTACAACATACACTATGTTTCTCCATCTTCATACAAAATATACGTTTTGGAAATTGCAGAGTAATTTTCAACAAAGTGATATAAATTTAAATATATATTATTCACTGCAGGGGATATTTTCGTTAAGAAGAAACTCAATTATTACTTATAATTTCCTAACCCTCATTATAGCAAAACTACTTACCTAGTGAACTCCACCAAGTAATAAACAGGTGAAGTCTGAAGACAAAAGAGAGAAGGAGAATATTTTAATTTTGCCTTAAATGTTGTATTTCTAGTAATAAGGGCATTAATATATGCCATTGATCATAATTGATGATAAAATTTTTACTATTTCTTTCCATGTGTTTTCATCTCAAGTTATATTTTATAATTGTGCAAAATAATTTAAAACCATGGCCATTACAGGTAAACCATTTATTACTTCTAACACAATAGATAATTAAAATATAAGATGCTATCCTTGACTTTTTTCCACTTTTGCATGGAAAATTTAATCTGTAAATCCCTTACATTAAAAATAAACACACCCCAATCTACCGATCATGTCTCCACTTGTGGAGTAGAATGTTCTTGGTTTGCTAGATTAATTCCACAAAAATTTATTAAGCACCCATTATGTGCCAGGAAGTAGCAGTGTTCAAGTCCACTGAGATATATAAGCGATTTCATGTACCACACTGCACAAAGATGCTTCGCCAGGTAACGTTAACAGTCTGATAGAGGAAAAAAAAAAAAAAAGAAAAAAAGAAAGAAATACAAAACCATTCAGGACATAGGCATAGGCAAGGACTTCATGACTAAAACACCAAAATCATTGGCAACGAAAGCCAAAATAGACAAATGGGATTTAATTAAACTCAAGAGCTTCTGTAAAGCAAAAGAAATAATCATTAGACTGAACCAGCAACCAAAAGAATGGGAAAAAATTTTGCAATCTACGCATCTTACAAAGGGCAAATATCCAGAATCTACAAAGAACTAAAGCAGATTTACAAGAAGAAAACAAACCCATTCAAAAGTGGGTGAAGGATATCAACAGACGCTTTCCAAAAGAAGACATTTATGAGGTCAAAAAACATATGAAGAAATGCTTATCATCACTGGTCGCTAGAGAAATGCAAATCAAAATCACATTGAGATACCATCTCATGAAAGTTAGAATGGCGATCATTAAAAAATCAGGAGACAACAGATGCTGGAGAGGATGGGGAGAAATAGGAACACTTCACACTGTTGGTGGGTGTGTAAATTAGTTCAAACATTGTGGAAGACAGTGTGGCAATTCGTCAAGGTAAAGCCATTTTTATTTAATTTCTTTCCTGTTTCCCATTTTACCAAAATCATAACAGATAAAAAGTTCTAACCAAAAGAATTCTACACATATAAAAACTTCAGGCCCTTGAGAATTGGTTCCACGTTTCTCAACTCAAGAAGGACCCTCCAAACTTTTGGGGCTGAACAACCAAGATAAATTTGACCAGAGTTGTTTTTTCCTCAGAAACAAATGGCATTCTAGACTGAAAATGAGTTTTCAATATCAGAGGTTTCCTCTGTTACCATAAAGCCTTTTCCTTTTTCCTATTTTCTGTTTATTTGTGGCCAGATGATAATTAATATTTCACAACTAATAGCATGCTCATGAAGCTTAATTAAATATTAGATATGTCATGTTAAACCTAAATGTCTACATAATCTTAGAGATCCACTAGCTCATCTTTTAACAAATTTCACTTGCATAGTAACTATAGGTTGGAACAAAAGTAACTGCAAATTTTGCCTTGACTTTTAATTTCACAAACTGCAATTTCTTTTGCACCAATCTAATAGTTGTTCAAATTGAACATCTAGAACTTTCTGTAGAGTTAGGTTTTTAGGTTAACATATTCAGATTTTTTGTTTAAATTTAACAACAGGAAAAATCTGTAGTGAGTGATTTTCCAGTTGAATTATGCTAGAAATGGATTGAGAAACCAAAAGAAAGATAATTCATTAGCTTGTAGACAAATTTATAACCCTAATCCTTTAATTGTTCATAGACTTCAATACACCATGATTTAATAGTGGAGACTCGGTAAAAAAAAAAAAAAAATATATATATATATATATATATATATATATATATTATACATAATATTATATAAAATATATATATAATATATATTATATATATTACTGGTGCTACCCTCCTGATGATCCCTAATGCACAAGGCATCCTGCAGGGTCTGTGTGTTGTGCACCTAGAGGATATATTTATATTTCTGGAAGATTTAACAATTAACCACCTGTATGTGCAAATTTATGTCTTCATAAGTGAAAAATAAGGGGCAAATGTGGATTATGGATTCTAAGGGTGCTACTGTCACTCAATAACCAGTTGGAGCTGATAAATTGATTAATAAAAAACCAGTTGATTGATAAATACCTCTTGATTTGCACTGTGGAACAAAGGGGAAGTTGCAGGCAGAAATAAAGGCCTTTAAATGAACATCTTTTGATAGAATATTGTCTCTCTGGATCAGCATAAATGCAAATGAAGTTATGATTACAGAACTGTCTCAAACATTAGCAACTGTATAGCTGATTCTACTGCAAAGGCTATAACTATCCAGGACAAGTCTTTAAATTCATTTGTTAAGGTTGTTTTTGATTAGAAGATTGCTTTGGACTACCTCTCCATGGGTGTATGTGATGGCTTACACTCCTTGCTACCCTTTGATAAATATGTCTGATATGCTGGAAACTCAGTTGCAAGAAATTACAAACTATTAGGTTATCACTAAATTTCACTTCCGGCTCATTTTTTATCTATAAGATTTTAATTAATTTAGTTCATAGAGGCTCCTACTAAAAAGCACATTTTTGTCTCTCCGTATTATTCACCTGAGAGTCATTACAGTAGTCTCACTATTGTACTATATTCTCTCAAATGTCTAAGATGTTTACATACAGCTATCCACGGTTTGTCACTGGTCTCTCTGGTTAGAATAAGATACTAAAAAGAGATTATATTGACTTAACATCATGACCTGTGAATTCCACACTGAGACCAAGCAAGCCCATTATGATAATAACAGAGTGGCATCAATGCCCAAATTTAGTCAATCTCTCAAAACTGAGGGGCTGACCAAAAGGAACAAATTGTTAAATCAACTTAAATTTGGCCTGAGGCTATCTTCGTACTTGAATCCCCACACAGTGAATTAAAAAATAACTTAGTACGTAAACAAACTGGCACCTAACTAACTTAGGAGTATAACAAACAATCGAGTTTCAGCCAGTCACAAGCAGGTGAACTTCAGCCAATCATAGGCAGCCAATTCATCATGTCATGCCCATTAAGGTAAATGCCTCGTCACACCATGACCAAATAACGCAGATCCCTAGCATAGACAATCAGGTGATTTATCTACTTTGCTTTTGTGTTTTGCTTATGAAAGGCCTCTGTTTGCACTTTTGAACAGAGTTCATTGTCCCTCATCTGGCTCTGATTGATGCCTGGTTCATGAATCATTCTTTGCTCAAATTCTGGTACATTGATTTGTCTAATTTTTTTTTATTTAAGCCCATATAAATTTAAAAAATAATAATAATAAAGATAAAAGCTCTTTTATTATCTGTTAAGAATGTCTACCTTCTCTAAAATGTAAGGGAATACAATCAGACTATTAGCTTTTTGAATTTTTCATCTTCAAAGAGAATTTAATATAAATATAAGTTCAAATAAAATTAATCAAGCGAATTGTGTTTGTCTTTCACTTCTAAGTGCTTACAATCTAAAACAAGTATAAGACTTTAGAAGCTTCCAGTTATTACAATATAAATTATTATTTAATGTTATTTTAGTTATAATAAATTTTAACACTAATGTATTCAATTATAATTTATTTTAATATTGATTGGATGCTGTATCTCATTCAGTGTATTAACTCATTGTCCGTTTAAAATTTCTTCTGTTTTCCTATACTGCATTGGATTTCCCAAGCTCCCCTGTAGATAAAGTGGGCATAGCACAGCTCAGACCAATGAGGAAAAAAAACAGAAACTTGCTGGTATTGCTTTTTCTAACGTTTTATTTCTCTCCTTCTAACATGAAGAAATAACATGTGTAGATACAAATCCTTTTGCCCTGCCAAATACTTGAAATCATTCCCTTTGCTCAAGATGTATTATGACTAAAAATGTGAACTGCAAATAACCCAGAACAAACTGAGCCAGTGTTTACCCCCAGAAATTCAAATGCTCTGTGTATTGACACAGAGAATTTAGCTCATGATATGACAGCTATCTCATGAACGGGGTGTGACAGAATGAGAAAACTATCTACACAGTAATGAAGAAGTGGACCCCTGAAAGAGTTTTGGTCTAAGTTTTTCAGCAGCAGTCTCAGCTTTCAATGTTACCCACAGATAGTTTATTTCATGAGTCCAATAATCTCCTTTGGTTTGTTATTATATTAGAATTTGCTGATATTTAGGGAAGAGCACATTCCTAAATGCTGAATTTGTCATTAATATGATCTATGCACAAACTATGAGGTGGTCATATATGTATGTGCATGCCTACACATATACTACACCTGATACGAGTCGCTTTGTTCCAAATTTATTATTTGGAACAATGAAATTTACCTATGTGAACTTAAAAGTCAGCAAATATAGGCATAACCTTTACTATAAGTGCGAGCTAAATCACCATTCCATTGCTTTATTAATGTTTCACTAATCAGAAAAACACACAAAAGTAGTAGCTGCTAATTCTGTACATATGAAGATAAGTTAATGTGAATGTTGTTTTAATAATAGAAAATAATTATTGTAACATTGCTAGAGTTATTTTGATTTGTAATATACCAAATAATGTACAAAATGCTTTGCATGCATTATTCTCCATAATCTGTCCAAGAAATAGGTGAATCATTTTAACAGCGGTTTTTTGAGTCTCACACAGTCGAAACAACTTGATCAAGTAGAATGGCAGTTATTTTATTTTAGGCTATTTTATTTGATTCCAAAGCTCAATTTCATTTGGCTGCCCCCATTTCCTAAGATGAGATGCTTCTATCATCAAGCTTATGAGTTTTCCCCAACAAGGTATATAGGTTCTCTATCAGGTCTTTCTTTCAAACAACTCCCTGCACATCCTCATTACATTTCACCTCTATCTAGCAGTTGGGGAAAGAAATATCTTTAGCAATTCTAATTTTTCAGGGACTCTATATTAGTCATAAATAAAAGTTGAAATAGTTTAATTTAGATGACAAAGGGGAAGAGGAGAAGAAGGAAAAGGAGGAAAAGAGTAGGAGAAGAAGAAGGAGGAGGAAGAGAGACAGAAGGAGGAGAGAGAAAAGCTAGCAAAGATTAAAAATTCCCAATTGTAAAATCTATTTCTGCCATTTTTTTAACCACACTTGTGTGGCTCTGGGAAAGTGATTTCATTGTTTTCAAACAGTATTAGCATATTTAAATTGAGTAATACTGCATAGTTAACCTCAGAACTCTTAATTTTTAAATCCCCAAAATTGAGTATTTCTCAAACAATACTGGAATGTGTGAATACAAATCATTTTGCCTTTCCAAACACTTGAAATAACTCCCTTTGGTCAAAACGTATTATGACAAAAAATGTGAACTGTAAAAAACCCAGAACAAACTGAGCCAGGGTTTTACTCACAGAAATTCAAATCCTCTGTGTATGAACTATGTAATCAGAAACCTAAAGAAGCAGTCTATTACTTTCTATTAGTCTAGGTCCAGAATTATCTTAATTTCTATCCTACTAAATACATTATTATTTCATATTGCTCTAATTTCTTAGGGTTATTTTCTATATTTTTAATAAATTTTTATTAACTTGGTTGTAAGCAAAGATGTACCAATGTTACTAGTGCATATAACAATTAGAAATTCTGGGTTTTGAATATAAATTACATATTTTTATTATTTTAAACTTTATTCAGCATCGGTATCAGGTATAAACTGCCACTTATCCCCATTATCGCCTCAACATTCAGAAAAATCCACTTTGTAATACAAGTAAATTTTTTTCAATATCTGTCTAAGTTGTCCTGGGATTCTATTTAAATGCCATTTTTAATATTCTCGATCATATTTCAGGAATATGTTATCACGTATTTACATACTGCAATTTTCAACATATAGCAAACAAATCAGGTTAGAGTGGAAAAATATTAAGTAACAACAGAAAATTAAAACAAAAGCACTATTGATCACAAGAACTTTCACACACGAAACTTTTTTTTTAATTGTACTTTCAGTTACGGGATACGTGTGCAGAATGTGCAGATTTGTTATATAGAGATAACATGGGACCTGGTGGTTTTCCACACCCACCAACTTGTTATCTAGTTTATAAGCCCTACAACCAATAGGTACTTGTCCTAATGCTCTCCCTTCCCTTGCCGCCAGACCCCCGACATGCCATGGTAAGTGATGTTCCCCTCCAGTGTTCATGCGTTCTCAATGTTCAGCTCCCACTTGTGAAAGAGAAGATGTGGTGTTTGGTTTTCTGTGTCTGTATTAGTTTGCTGAGAATGATGGTTTCCAGCTTCATCCACGTCCCTACAAAGGACATGAACTCATTCTTGTATGGGTGCACAGTATTCCATGGTGTATATGTTCTGCATTTTCTTCATCCAGTCTATCATTGATGGGCATTTGGGTTAATTCCAAGTCTTTGCTATTGTAAGTAGTGCTGCAATAAACAAATGTGTACATGTATCTTTAGAGTAGAGTGACTCAATACTGATATAGATATACTTTGGATATATATCTAGTAATGTAATTGCTGAGCCAACCTGTATTTCTAGTTGTAGATCCTTAAGGAATTGCCACACTGTCTTCCACTATGGTTGAACTAATTTACACTCCCACCAAAAGTGTAAAAGTGTTCCTGTTTCTCCACATCCTCTCTAGCAATTGTTGTTTCCTGGCTTTTTAATGATCACCATTCTAACTGGTGAGATGGTATTTCATGGTGGTTTTAATTTGCATGTCTCTTTTGACCAGTGATGATGAGCTCTTTTTCATGTTTGTTGGCCTCATAAAGGTCTTGTTTTGAGAAACGTCTGTTCATATCCTTTGCCCACTTTTTGATGGGGTTGTTTATTTAATTCTTGCAAATTTTTTAAGTTCCTGGTAGATTTTGTATATTAGTCCTTTCTCAGATGGATAGATTGCAAAGATTTTCTCCCAGTCTGTAGGTTGCCTGTTCACTCTAGTCATAGTTGTTTTTTTTTTTTTTTTTTTTTGCTGTGCAGAAACTCTAGTTTAATTAGATCCCATTTGTCAATTTTGGCTTTTGTTGACATTGACATTATTCATGAAGTCTTTGTCCATGCCATGTCCTAAATGGTATTGGCTAGGTTTTCTTCTAAGGTGTTTGTGGTGTTAGGTCTTACATTTAAATCTTTAATCCAGCTTGAGCTAATTTTTGTTTAAGGTGTACGGAAGAGGTCCAGTTTTAGTTTTCTGCATATAGCTAGCCAGTTTTCCCAATACCACTTATTAAATAGGGAATCTTTTCCCCATTGCTTGTTTTTGTCAGGTTTGTCAGATGGTTGTAAATACGTGGTATTATTTCTGAGGCCCCTTTTCTCTTCCACTGGTGTATAAGGACTATAACCTAACTCATTTTATGAGGTCAGAATCATCCTGATACCAAAACCGGGCAGAAACACAGAAAAAAAAAAGAAAGAAACAAAGAGAAAAAAGAAAGAGAAAGAAAAAGAAAATTTCAGGCCAATGTTCTTGATGAATATCGATGCCAAAATCCTCAATAAAATACTGGCAAACTGAATCTAGCAGGAGATTAAAAAGCTTATCCACCACAATCAAGTCAGTTTCTTCCCTGGGATGCAAGGCTGGTTCAACACACACAACTTAATAAATGTAATCTGTCACATAAACAGAATCAATGACAAAAACCACAGGATTATCTCAATAGATACAGAAACTGCCTTCAATAAAATTCAAAACCCCTTCTTGCTAAAGATACTCAATAAAGTAGGTATTGAGTATCTCAAAATAATAAGAGCTATTTATTACAAACCCACAGTCAATATCATACTGAATGGGAAAAAAGCTGGAAGCATTCTTTGAAAACCCTTGAAAACTGGCACAAGACAAAGAGGCCCTCTCTCACAACTGCTATTCAACATAGTATTGATATGGCCAGGACAGTCAGGCAGGAAAAAGAAATAAAATGTGTTCAAATAGGAAGAGAAGAAGTCAAATTATCTTTGTTTGCAGATGAAATGATTGTAGATTTAGAAAACTCTATTGCCTTAGCCCCAAAACTGCTTAAGCTGATAATCAACTTCAGCAAAGTCTCAGAATATAAAATCAATGTGCAAAAATCACAAGCATTAATATACACCAATAATAGACAGAGAGCCAAATCATGAATGAACTCTCATTCACAATGGATACAAAGAAAATAAAACGCCTAGAAATACAACCTACAAGGGATGTGAAAGGCCTCATCAAGAAGAACTACAAACCACTGCTCAAGAAAGTAAGACAGAACACAAACAAATGGAAAAACATTTCATGTTCATGGATAGGAAGAATCAATATTGTGAAAATGGCCATAGTGCCCACATAATTAATAGATTCAATGCTATTTCCATCAAGATACCATTGACTTTCTTCACAGAATTAGAAAAACCTACTTTAAATTTCATATGGAACGATAAAAGAACCAAGACAATCCTAAGCAAAAAGCACAAAGCTGGAGTCATCACACTACCTGACTTGAAGCTACACTAGAAGGCTACAGTGACCAAAACGGCTTCATACAGATACCAAAAGAGATATATAGACTAATGGAAAAGAATCTTCCCACTTGAAACATTTTAAAAGAGAAAGATATAAATCTTTCTCTTCTGTCTTATATATTTTTCTTCTGTCTATTATTATATATCTAAGACAGAAGAGAAATTGAGATAGACTCCGTTGAGCTGCATACAACATTTAAGAATTAAGTTAATATTTATTAGGTGACTATTATGAATAAATGCTGTGTCCCACACAAGTTCATATGTTGAAATTTTAACTCCCAATGTGTGGTATTAGGAGGTAGAGACTTCAGAAGATACTTAGGTCATGAGGATGGAACAGTCAAGAATGGGGATTAGTCTTGCAAGAAGAGGCAAGAGATCTAGCTTGCTCTCTTTTTACAAGAAAAAAGAAAATACATGCAAGGACACAATAAATATTTGGCAGTCTGCAAACAGGAAAAAGGCCATGACACAGTCACACTGGCCCTAGCATTTTGGACTTCCAGCTTCTAGAACTGTGAGAGATTATTTTTGTTGTTGTTGTTTATTAACCGTCCATTCTATGGCACTTAGCTATAACAGCTCAAACTAAGACAGTGAATGAATAAAAGGTTGGATGAGCAGATGGTGAATCCAGTAGAAATGTAAAAGTAACTCATATATGGATAGACAGAGTCTTAGCAATGGCAAATTGGCCATATGTAAAATAAAATAGAAAGTTCAGATCTCTGTCTGGTTGCTAACAGCCAATGAGGGAGGAGACAATATAGAAAACTGAGTAATTCACATGGAAGGTGGAGATGATATGATAAATATCTTCCTTGTGAAGAAAATATTTCAAGGCTTCAAATAGAATTAAAGACAAGCCAAAAAATAAATAGTACAGGAGGAACCAAGGCTAGAGAAGCATGTCAAAGAATGGTCCTTACTTCATGCATTGCGTGTAATTTTCCTCCTAAACAAAAGTTGTCTGGTGAATCTATCCTGAGAAAATACCAAAGAATTTGAAATTGATAAATAAATGAATGTTGAAGCTTTTTTCCTTCTCTTTTTTTCTAAGCACCTATGATAAATCTTCTTTTAATTTTTTTGAAATGCCTTATATGATTATACATAATTATATCATACAGGTAATATAAAGTGTATTTAAAATATAATGAATAAAAGATTCATCAATAACCATAAAACTATCTCCATTTGGATTTATTTGGACCATCGTATGTTTCTTTTCAGGTACTATTATTAACTAAATAATTAGACTGTGCCATGGAGTAAACTTAATGCTTTGTTATTCTTTCTTTTTATTGCCTTTATTTTCAGAAAGTAAAATATACCACAAAGGTAAAAAATATTTCTGGTAAATAGTTACCTATTCATTTCCCTTGAAAGATAGAACAATTTTACTCTTATTATTTTCATTTTTAAATATAAATATTATAAGCTTCCCATTAGGTCACAAAATTGTAATTTTTTTTTTTAGTGTTTAGCTTTTAGATTGATGCTGTTAGTTTTTAAAAGGGCTGCCACTATGTGAAGACATCTGTATTTTATATATTATTTTATTTTGTATCTTTACAGAGTAAGCTGAATTGGTAACGTAATTAGCATAGACCTTTCATTAACTACAGTACATTGTCTGTTAGATACCACTCTGAGCAACTTTCTATGAGGGATTATTACAAATTATAACTCTAATTTTGTATACCCTTGGAGAAATATGCTTAATATGTTGTACAATCTGATTTTTATCCAGAACATTAATTAAAAAATAAGCGGTATGTAATACATATTAAAGAAACTAACACACGCTTATCTATCCAGCATTTTTTGAAAGTGATGAGATAATTGAATCTCATGTGTTAAGTTTGTTGCAAGATTCAAAAAAAAAAAAACATAGTACTGGGCTTCTGAAAAGGTAGAGACTATCGAAATTTGGATTTTAATATAAATATAATTTATTTTTAAATGTGATTGGTGCTTTGTAATTTTTTATGAAATCTTAATTTTCTAAATACAAATATATACAGGACTGAATAGCAGAAATATTACAGTAGCAACCTTTGTTTTCAAAGGTTGTTATTTTAAAAATAACATTTACATATATTATTTAATTTGCTACAATAATCTTGTGAGGTCTTAATGACTGTACATGCAAACTCAAGAAAGGATTTACCAATCATATACAGAAGAGATAGGCTTGGATTTAAAGATAAAACCAGAAGGGGAAAGGCTACTACTAGTACCTTAAAACTGCTACTATAGACAAGAATAGTTCTAAGCATGGTATACTCTGTGTGTAACTGAATATAATTCTCAAAATCAATAGATTTTAAAATTTTAATCCTGAGAATTCTCAAGTCCAAGAAGAAGATGGAATATTGTTAATACCTGATCAGTCTATTTAAAGTCAATCTTCTCATCATAGCACACTAACTCTAGATATCATGAAAATACATGCGTATTTATAAGTTTTCAATTCCCACGTAAAAATACTACTTTAGAAAGTGGTTTCTAAGAAGAAAGAAGAAAGAATGAGATGCAGAAAAAAAAACAGGCAAACGTGTATTCAGCTAGAGGTATTATCTCTCCATTTCTCTTTCCATGGTCATAGACATTAAAAATAAACATGAGGGTGAAAAATTTCTAGGTTAATAGTTATTAACTTCCGGCCTGCGATTGCAAAACAGTAGGTCAGAGGTAGACCCAGCTTGTCTACATTGAAATAAAATTATCCATGTGTATCAAATTCACATATTTACCTATTGGCCTAATTTATTTTAAATGCTTAAACTACTGTTTTGTCTGAGTGAAAGTGAATAGGTTTATTTTTAATCAACATATCTGTAAAAATTTAGACTTTATTATGAGTCAAGCAGAGCAGCAAAGTGGTAAATGTTTTTATCTTCGTGACTTAAAAATTGCCATTAAAACCTGATGAAGTTAGAACAATGATTACTTTTAATCCATGGAGAAGCTTATGTAGCTTCTCCAAAATCACCAAGGTCACAGGGAGTGAACCCAGTGTAGGAAACTATGCAGTGTTCTTAAATATGAGAATGCAAAGTTTAAAACAGATGTGTAAATATGGGAATCAAATCACCTTACAAGGTCACCCATGTATATGGAAATGTCTTTGACTCTTTACCAGCAAAGAACACTTACAATTATTTTAGAGACATAGTGTTTTAAGCATAATGTAATATCAATCAAAACTTAAACTTTTGGATATTTCTAGTTTGTAAAAATATTTTATTTTCTTTCAAATATTTTCAGCTAATTGTATTATGTAGATGTAATGAAACAATCCTAGTAACTTTGAGAATTGTTTATATGCCTAAATTGTTTTAATATGCTAAAGCCTTCCCAATTACTCATATGCTAAGTTCTGTCAAAGACTTCCACATTCTCTAGGAAGCCATTCTCTTGCGACAGTTCTAGCAATCCAAAATTATAAGAATTCTGAAAATTCACAAGTACTTAATTTCTCCACTATATTACATTGTATAAAGTGCTGTATAAAGTTCTTATTGGGGGGAAAATTATGCACAGGGATATGGACTGCATAGAGAGAAAAACACATGAATTTATGTAATAAAGCAATCACTTTGCTTGCCACCATTAGATGAGAATTTTTTTTTAAGTATGAAACTTCTCTCAAATAACTTAAAAATAGTAATGGCAATTCTTTTTTTGCTTGTTTGTTTTTTTCACAGTTTTATGTGCTTTGTCTGGATACACAAGGAATCATGTTGTAACCATTGTCAAATACATGGTCTTTTTCCATGTTTATAGCTTCTTTATAATCTTTATAATTATTAATTAAATATTTGACCTTCTCATTGTAAAGTACAATTCTTAATGATGCTTACATTTCTAAACATCATTTAATCAAACTTTGATTATTAACTTTAAGAAAAATATTTTTTTACAGAGTCTTCTTAATCTTATACATAAACATCTCTGGGAAAAGTTGGTTAATCACAGGCTGTGTTGGCACTATCTTGCATTTTCCATCTGCACCCCATTCCAGCGATTAGCACATTATTTACTGCATGGTTTTGTAATTATTTGGTCAGTTTTCCAAGTAACTACAGTGAACATACTTTGAGGATAAAAATTCTATTCTTTCGTTATTTCTAGGCTTTAGTAAAGTGCTTGGCATATAGTAATAATACATTTTACTTCTTTTAGCTATAAATGCATTGTTATACCTGTATATAAAAACAGTGTCTGGCAAATAATAGTTATGTAATTAATATTTGTTGACTGATAGAGGCTATGGAGTATATACAAAAATATATAGTTCATTTTTATATATTGTATTAGCATTTTAAATACATTAAATCTCATATTTTGACAAATTTTTAAAAATGCAAAAAAAAATTTAAGTCTTCTAGGTATATAATCTAAGACGAGAGCTTAAATGTCATTGAAGCAAAGAACCTGCTCTTGGCTTTAGGTTAACATCTGTGAAAACATGAATATAGGCATTGAAGATAGAAAAAGAAAATTTTATCTCAGAAGAAAGTTAAAATCATTGATCTTTAAAGAATCCTCAGGGAAAGGCAAATTATCTGCTTATTCAATACATTTAGTTTATGGGCACATAATATTTTAGGCCAACTTATGTACCACTAATATTACAAACTGTCAATATTAACATTTTTGTCGTTGGACTGTAAGTGACATATGACTATAAAATACCTGTCTTCTTTAGTATAGTATCTTCAATATGAAAAGGACTGCCATGTAACAGGCATGGAATAGGCAGTTGTTGAGTAATTAACAAGCAAAGTTTCATATTTATGGAATGTAGTTAATGAATGGAATGAGGTAACGGTTCTGATACAATATTTATTCAAAAAACTAAAACTGAATGTAATTAGAGATATTTCTAGTTTTGGAAGAAGTTTTTACTTTTCATACATTTTTAACATTATTAATTCTTTATTTGTAGTGCATAATCCATATATATACTCAAATCTAAATATTTAGTGATATATTCTACTAAGATCAAACCTAAAGATTTTGTACAATGCACACATTTATGTGTACAGATTTATAGAAAAATTGTAGATGTTCCATTAGAACTGTTGCTTGCCAACCTGTTTAGCTCTGTCTCCAGTTAATTCTTTTACCTTACATTAAGTTCCAGCACAGTAAACATTGTGCAGTGCAATGATGAGTATATTTTCTTTTATTTTGCCCCTGTGTACTTGCATGCTTGGTTCTCTCTCTCTGCTTATCCACTTCTCAATATTTTATTGTCTTCTCACAATTGACATCAATCTAAACTGCTAATTATGATACAGAATGAGGGAATAAATGAGATAAATAATACATTTTGAATTGTTTTTACTTTTGTGCTATCATTCTAGCAGTGGTTAACAATTTCAAGTGTCACTAAATCATCAAATAATTTCAAAATAAAATAACTGGAATCAAAATTATTTGAAAAAGAATGAAGCAGTATTGATCTTCTAGCTGCTTTATCACAAATATGATTGTCAATTTTCACTAAAGAAACCATATAATCTAAGAAGTGTGCCTATCAGGTTCATTGTTGTTTTTTCACTGGCAACAATTTCATATTATGAAATGTTGATATTTTTATGTGACTCATATTCTCTACCAATCAACCCTTTCTCCTTAAATGGGGAATGAATGGAAAAATGATGCCTAGAGCAGTGGCAACTACAGTTGCCACTTCACACATTGTGAGTTTGAATTGTGTAGGTACACTGATATACAATTTTTAAAAATAAATTTATTGGAAAATTTTTGGATATTTGCAACAATGTGAAAAATATCACAGATAAACTCTGTAGCCTAGAAATCTGAAAAAATGAGCAATTTAATTATGTCACAAATGCATAAAATATACACAGATACAAGTCATATGAATCTATTTTATCATGTATACAAATCTATTATAAAAAGTTAAAATTCATCAATATACACAAACACAGGTTGCATGTATTGCCATTTGAAGTGGAGAGAAATGTTAACACATTTAAAAATGCATTATGAAATCATAATTAGATAAAATTAAATACATACCATACTACTGTAATAATTGACAATAAATGTTATTTTTGTTAAAATTTGTGTGACACTAATCACTTTAACATGAAGTTTGTCTCTCCAGTAAATTGTGTGCTGTGGTAAAAAGTAAGCTCTTGTGAGTCTCAGGTATTTTCCATTGTGTTTAGTGCAATATCATGAACTCTATCTAAAATCATTGGGACCATAGAAAGTGTCACTAGTGATGCTCTAAGTGCTCTGATGAAGCAGAGAAAAGTCATGACATTGCAAGAGAAAGTCGTGTTGCTTGCTATGCACCATAGATTGAGATCTGCATCTATAGCTGTTCAACATTTCAAGATAAATGGATCCAGTGTAAGGACTCTTGCAATTAACACATAAGTAAATACATAACTAAATAAGAAATTTTGTGAAGACTTCATTGCAGCAACTATAAGCACAATACCTTGTACTTTTTGTGCAATACATTTTTCTCTGGTATTGAAAATCCAGCTTTTATGCAGGTAAGAAATTGTTACAAGAAAGGCATACCTGTAGACTATAATATGATTTGAAAAGAAACAAAGTTATTATATGAGAATTTAAAGCAAAAAAGAAGGTCAAGGATCTAAGGCTGGAGAATTTAACATCATCAAAACGTGGTTGGATGTTTTTAGGAAGAAGTATGGTTTTTACAAAAGTCAAGATAACAGGATAAGCAGCTTCTGCTGAACAAGAGGCAGCAGAAACCATCAAGAAAATCATTGAAGACAAAGGTTATCTGCCTGAACAAGTGTGTAATGCAGAAGAAAGTCATCTATTCTGGAAAAATAATACCACAAAGAACATTTACTTGTACAGAAAGTAGGCACCAGGATTTAAGGCACAGGGGTATAGGCTAACTTTATTGTTTTGTACAAATGCAGTAGAATTTATAATCAAGACAGCCCTTATTCACAAAGCTGTCAGCCTTCAAGCCTTGAAACGTAAAGATCTAGCTGCCAGTCTTCTCATTGTACAACAAGAAAGCCTGGACAATGAAAGCCCTTATGCTGGATTGATTCTGTTGATGCTTTGTCCCTGAAGTCAGGAAGCCTCTTGCTAGTAATAAACCACCCTTTAAATTTCTTTTGATATTGAATAATGCTCCTGGTAACTCAGAATGCCATGAGTTTAACACAAGAAGTGTCAAAGTGGTCCACTTGCTTCCATACACAATGTCTGTAATTTGATCTGTAGATCAGGTGCTCATAAAGACCTTTAAAACTCATTACACATGTGGGCCAGGCATGGTGGCTCCTCTTGTAATCCCAGCACTTTGGGAGGCTGAGGATCATCTGAGGTTGGGAGTTTGAGACCAGTCTGACCAACATGGAGAAACCCTGTCTCTACTAAAAATACAAAATTAGCTGGGCATGGTGTGTATGCCTGTAATCCCAGCTACTCCAGAGGCCAAGCAGGAGAATTGCTAGAATCCAGGAGGCAGAGGTTGCGGTGAACTGAGATCGTGCCATTGCACTCCAGCCTGGGCAACAAGAGCAAAACTCCATCTCAAAAACAAATTAACAAACAAAAAACTCATTACACATGTGACTCTAAGGAAAGGATTGTCAAAGCTATAAAGAGAACACTGAAAGAAAGGACATCATGAAAGTTTGAAAGGATTACACCATTGAAGACTCTATCACTATCTTAAAAACATCCATTACATCCACAAAGCTCCAAACAATAAATTCCTGCTGAGAAAATTGTGTACAGGTATTGTGCATGACTTCACAGGACTTAACAATAGAACCAGTCAAGGAAATAATAAATAAAACTGTGGCTATGTTAAGAAAAGGTGGGGGGTCATGAAATGTTTCAAATAGGGATTTTGAAGAAGTTCAAGAGCTGACAGTCACCACACCAGAATTTCTGAGCAATGCCACATGATGAGGTAGAATACATGGAAGAGACAGTGCTAGAAAACAAATGAACATTAGACAATCTGACAGAAGAGTTTTGATTATTCAAGAATGCTTTTGACTTATTTTATGACATGGACCCTTCTATCATATGGGCACTAAAGCTAAAGCAAACAATAGAAGGAGGATTGGTATCATATAGCAATATTTCTGAAAAAATAAAAACAAAAATTTCAGACAAATATTGCAATGTATTTCTGTGAGGTTATTACACTTAGTATTCCTGCCTTCTCTTCCAGCTCCTCCATCTCTTCCTTCTCTGCCACCTCTGAGAAAGCAATACAAACCCCTCTTCTTCTTCCTCCTCCTCAGCCTACTGAACATAAAGAGGAGAAGGATGAGGATATTTATAAGGATTCACTTTGTCATAAATTTAAATAAATATATTTTTCTCATTATTTGTAACAACATTTTATCTCTTACTTTATTGTTAGAATAGATTATATAATACATATCACAAATAAACTTTGTGTTAGCCAAGACATTTGAAAAATAAAATGTGTGTTAAATTTTTGGTAAGGCACTCTTGTCTTTGTCCTGCTTGTTGCAATGATCTTATAATCAAATTTATTGCTTGCAATCTTGCCTCCAAAGAGTCCATTCTCCACCCAAATTAAAATGGGTAATTTAAAACTATACATTTTCATACCTGAATCTAAATAATATGTTTAAATTATTAAGTCATGAAGAATCCCCTAGACCTGGCCTCAGTCTTAACCATTGAACTCATCTCCTCTCATTTGCTGTATTTTCCTTATGCCCATCATTCTACAGTAAGTTTCACAGAGGCTTAAACTTTCTGTCTTTGGTGCATTCTCATCCAGAAATTCTCTTCTCCAATATAACAACAAAAATGGTAAAAGTTATATAATATGTATTTACTATTAGGCACTAGCCTATATGTTTTACAGGCATTAACTCATGTAACCCTCATAACAATTCTGTGGACATATACTATCATTCACCCACTTTTCAAATAGGAAAGCTGAGACACACAATAAAATAATTTGCCTATGTTCACATACTAATATCTGTATTTATCTGACATGGCAAAATAGGATATAAAATAACTCCAAAATATCAGTCACTGAGAGTAACAAAAAATTTGTTTCTGGCTTTCGTTGTGGTGTGATTCTGTTAGATGAAAGAGATCTACATATTCATAGCACATGTTTGTTCCCGTCTATGATTCCAGTGGCCTATAGGCAATCAAAACTCTTCTGTTCAGCTAGAAGACAGTAAAAAAGAATATAAAAGACTAATTTTCCCGGAAGTTTTTTAAGTGCTCAGCCTGATAATTATGTACTGCTCACATTCCATTGGCCAATATTTAGGTAGATAACATCTCTAATTACAAGATATGCTGGGAAATAAAGCCCAGATATGTGTCACATTAAACACCACTTTCTTTACTTTCTATTCTCTTTTTACTTATCCCTTTGTTAAAAAGATCTTCCATGAACTTAGAATTTAATATATCCAAATTCTACCCTACCATTGACTGTTTAATCATATTTTATTTTATTCATAACGCTTATCATTAAACACAATTAATTTATTTCATTTATTTATTTTTATTATCTCTGTGTATGTGTGTGCCTATTTGAAATGCAACAAAGCAATACAATCATATCCAGTTGCTAAGTTAATGAATAAGTATTATTGAGAACAACATGAGTCAGCTTTCTATATTTTCTGAGGCCTGGACAAAGCCGTCCCCAAAATCAGACATTGCCTCATTTCAGCTCCTCACATCTGTAATTCCCTGATGTTTCACTTGAAGCTGACTGAAATTATAATCGAAGCATTACTAAGTCTGGATAAAGAAAATGTGGAACCCCTTTCCAAGGCTATTATATTTTAGGGAAATTGTTTTTTATGTGTTTATATTTTTACTTCTCTGTGTATCTAAGTTTCAGAAATTTTCTTAAAATAACGTTGAATATAAAGACAAGCTGATTTTAGAGGAGCTAAACAATTTGGGTATCTTAGTCTCACAATTTGACAAATTTAACCTCTGTGCTTTGCTATTTACTTAAATTATAATTTATGGTGACTTACCAGATGTCTATTGTTATTTCCCATCAGGACAGAATGGCCTTGTGGTGATTGCGTACTTACAAAACATATGAGAGGAAGCAGAACAAAATGGACAGATAGAATTCTCCAGTAATCATTCCCTTACAAGAACACCAAAATGAATAACTATCCACGTAAGAAAGCACCTCCACAACAAAAAGAGTGAGTTAAGCACTCACAGTACCTGGATTTAACATTACATCAAGGAAAGAGACACTGAAGTGGGTAGAAAAGACAAGCTAGAATCGCCTTCACCACCCCTTCCCATGCCCCAGCAGTGGTTGCATGGTGCAGAGAGAGAATCTGTGTGCTTGAGGGAGGGTTATTGCAGTGGTTGTTGAACTTTGCATTGGAATTCAGTGGTGCTTGTCAGAGTTGAATGCAACATGGGGCAGAATGTATCCAGCACCCATGGAGGGAACATTTTTACCAGCCCTAACTCCAGGGGAACCATCTATTCTGGTGATTGAAACATGAGTTCTAGCCCCACGACCATGAGCTAAAGTGCACTGGGGTTCTAAATTTGAAAGTCAGTCTAAGCCGAAAGTACTGCAATTCCTGGATAAATCCTGGTGCTGTGCTGTGCTTAGAGCCAGTGGACTTGGAATACACACGACTTAGTTGGACACCAGGTGGAGTGACAAAAGGAGTACCTGCATCACCCCTCTCTGAACCCTAGACAGTTCAGGTCACATCTCTGAGAAAGATTACTTCCTTTCTCTTTCTCTTGAGGAGAGGAAAGGGGAGAATAAAAAGCACTTTATCTTGCAACTTGGATACCTGCTCAGCCACAGTAGAAATAAGGCATTAGGTAGAGCTCCTTCCAGCCCTGGCTCATGATACTAGGTAGACTCTCCTTCCAGCCCTAGCTCATGGATGACATTTGTAAACCTACCTGGGGCCAGAAGGAACTTGCTGCCTTGAAGAGAAGGACCAAGTTCTGGCAAGATGCATCACTTGCTGACTAAATAGCCCTTGAGCCTTGAATAAATAACAAAGCTAGCCAGGTATTACTAGCCATGGATTAGATTAGATTAGATCCACTGTGATGCTGGCAACACTGAATTCTCTTTGAATACTTGGAAAGCCTTCCTAAGAAGGATGGGTTCTACATTTTCTACATTTTCTGTTTGCTTGTTGATAACATGTTTAGTACTCTTTACTGTATAATGAATCATACACCATTTTACTGAATGTTTTAAATATGCTTATGTAGAAATACATTTCTGACTGCTCTCATATGCTGTTTTGGAAGCACAAATTTTCCTATGTGTTTAATTTTCTGATTCTCTTTCTTCTTTGGTAATCTTCATGTCTCTTTCTCAAAGAAGGGGTTTATGTGTGCATACGTGTAGCTTTACATATATCCTGAATTATTGGCATTTCTATTTAGAAGTTTTTGCATTTTTCTTTCACTCAATCTAGTTAGCAAAAATGTTTTATTTAATTTTTCTGCTATGTATTTCTGGACATTATTATTATTATTATTATTTTGACAGAGATTTGCTCTGTCTCCCAGGCTGGAGTGCAGTGGTGTGATCTCGGCTCACTGCAACCTCTGTCTCCTGGGTTCAAGGGATTCTCCTGTCTCAGCCTCCCAAGTAGCTGGGATTACAGGCATGTGCCACCACACCCAGCTAATTTTTGTATTTTTAGTAGAGACATGAATAATCCATGTTGGCAAGGCTGATCTCAAACTCCTGACCTCAAATGATCTGCCTGCCTTGGCCTCCCAAAGTGCTGAGTCTATAGGAATAAGCCACTATGCCTGGCCTGGACATTACTTCCAATAAAAATAAGGACTCTATGTCAATTACTGCAGCATATCTTTTTTTTTTTTTTTCGAGTTTTTCCAAAGGCTTTTTAAAGAGTAAGATCCAATCTCTTTATGTGGCTCTTATGCTCCAAATTTGATTTCTGCAACACCATTTCCTCTTATCACACAGTACTCACCAGAATGAATGTTGTTCCTATCAAGTGAGTAGTCTCAACTTATCTTTGCTTATGTTGTCTGCAAAAGGAGAAATTTTATCCCCTGATGAAATACAACTTGGCTTCATTTTATCCTGTAGCCTTTTCTGAACATTTAAGTTCACTCTAAATCTACAATTTAAAATTGTCTTTTATCTACATTTTGTGTTAAAAATGAATCATTATTTTACTTATTAAAAATAACCATTGGCCAGGTATGGTGACTCATGCCTGTAATCCAAGCACCCTGGGAGGCTGTGATAGGGGGTCACTTAAGGTCAAGAGTTTGAGACTAGCCTGGCTAATGTGGTGAAACCATATCTCTATTAAAAATACAAAAATTAGCCTGGTGCAATGGCACACCTGTAATCCCAGCTACTTGGGGGGCTGAGGCAGGAGAACAGCTTGAACCAGGGACACAGGGGTTACATTGAGCCAAGATCACTCCACTGCACTCCAGCCTGGATGAAAAGCGTGAGACTCCAACTCAATAAAATAAAATAATAGAAATATTAACTCTTATAAGCATATTGTTGATATGATGATATCAATAACAAAAGTAATGATTCTACATCATTTCTAGATATACTATTATTATCATTACATTAGAAGTTCCTTGATTAAAGACTTAACTGTGCATTCCTATGTTTACAAATTCTCTTAATGTGCCTACAATTACAGACAAAGGGAAAAGCAAGTGAAAAATATTTTATCTAATTTTTAAAGAAAATTTACAAAAGAAAACATTTTACAGCCACGAACATTCTCATTGGGTTCTATGTAGGAAAATTATTTAGAAAGTCAGCAAATAATAACTATAAACCATTTTATAATTGGCTGTTTACCAGTTTTAGAAAATATGAATAACTTAACTTTCCTTTAAGATGGTGTATTAAAATAATTATCACTGCACGCAGGTATTCTAGTTTTCTCCTTTGTTATCAATCAACACTTGAAAGAAGTTGAATATTGTTAAGATAATATCCCAAAATAATTTTAAGACTTTGTTATCCACTTGTCCCTTGCATCACTTTTGTATGTTAAAATGAAGTGATGCCATAAACAAAAGACAAGAATTTTATTGTGTTGTCCAGCACTAAAATCAGGACTCAGTTAATATTCTTATTTTAAATAGTCATATTTTTTTCAAGATGATGGTTTCCTAATTTAAAATAATTTTAGTAGTTTTTGATTAACATCCTTTTTAATGGATAATTTTCTTCATATGATAATTATTCATAGACACCCTTTATACTTATGCAGACTTCTGTGAGTTGTTATCTTGAAGACATAGATGACACTAACATCTTTATGTTTATTAATTTCCTTTTAAATGTAAGATGGAGAGTTAGGTAAGAAGGTGAGTTGCATCCGTTTTGTCACTTGGCTTTGCACAGAATTACCAAGAGATACATAAAGTTTCCACCTCAAGCCTTAGAATCATAAGAATAAGAGTTATAACATCCTGTGCGCCAGCTTAAAAGGATCTAAAACTCCAGAGTGTGAAGCCTAACTGATTTTGTTCAGTACATTAATCAAAGCACCTTTGACAACTAGAATTATGTTGTTATTCATGTGAGGTACTCAAAACTGTTCTTGATTCCCGGGTGGCATTTATTTCACTATTCTGGAGTAGTGACAGAGGGGGAAAAAATAAGAAAACATCTCAGTTAAAATATCAAAACAGTAAATAAAAATGGTAAAATATTCCTGATGAACCACACATGAACTGCTTAACTTTTAGAACCAAACATTAATGCTGCATATTATCTAGAATATTTTGAAGAAATAAACTATAACCTATTTTATATTTGCCATTTTCTTCCTAAGTAATAAAATTATGTTTATATTATGTTTGTATTTATAAAGTTTATAATATTATATGTTTTTAAATGTAGTCTCCCTTCCAATAAATAAACAACAAACTAAAACTAAAATTTTAATAAATATCAAATATGGCTATATTTATGTATTATTGAAAGTAACTAAAAGTTGAAAATATTCTGGTCACAAACACACAAAAAAGAGCACATTAGTAAAATTAATTATTCAACCATAGAAAATATAGAGATTTGAATAACAGCTGTTGGATTTAACTTTAGTATTTTTATGTCTGCAAATTTAACAGATATATTGTGGTATTATACTTGTTAAACCTGTGCTATGTTAACACCAAAGTCTTAACTGAGAAAAAAACATTATGATTCCTTGCCTCAACTGCACTCACTCTAAATAGCAATGAATTGAATCCTGAAATCCAGAAATCTAGATATTCCCCTTAATTTTTATTTTATTTGTACTTATTTATTACTACTGTAGAAAATCTAAATATTTCAAGATTTTCAATATGGAAGAAAGCTGGCATGAAGGAAAATATGTAAATAAATCTAGGAATGATGCATGTGCAACTAGATGTTTGTTTACGGAACCATCTAGTTATCTTTAACAGCACTGATAAAAATTGCTTAGCTTATCAAAGTCAAATACAATATCAAGTCAAAACTATGGCTATAACCACTTCTGTTTATGGGTAAGAAAAGTCTACAGCAATCATAGGTGGCAAAATTATATTAACTAAAGCTTAAACTAAATGTAATAGAGATAAACAAACAAACCTATCAATTCATTTTTCTTACATGACTTGTGCTTTTCCGTTTATCATATATATTAGTAAAATATGTTACTGTAAGGGGACGATAGGTCTGTGGCACAGCTCTAAATCATAGTTTTTTGTTTGTTTGTTTTGTTTTTTTTAAACAGGATCTCAGTCTGTCATCTAGGCTGGAGTATGGGTCAGGAATACATGTCTTACCGCAGCCTCTGCCTTTACCTTCAGTGGTCTTCCTGCCTCAGCATCCCAAGCAGCTAGAACTACAGATGTGTGCCACCATATTCGGCTAATTTTGTTTTAAAAATTTTTTTGTAGAGACAGATTCTTGCCATATTGCCCAGGCTGGTCTTGAACGCCTGGGCTCAAGCAATCCTCCTGTCTTGGCCCCACAAAGTGTTAGGATTACAGGCATGAGCCACCATGCCAAGCCTAAATTATACTTTTGAATAAAAAACATTTATGCATGATTGATCTTCTATTCTAGAAATTCTAGTTCTAATTCTTTATAAGATGTCATCTTTTTCTTCCTATTCTGAATGATTAGCACAATACTTAAATTTTAATAGTGAAAAATAAATTAATTCTCTGCTTTTCTGCAAATTGATCAATCCTTACCTTCAATAGATGTATTCAAACCATTAATTATGACTTACTTTCCAGGATTTTTCAATTCATATATGGAACATTTACATTTAATTTTTAATTTACTAATTTTATCTAGGGAAAAAGTTATGTAAGTTGCATTCATGTCTAAGATGGTTTCTGTGAGACAGTGAGGACTAGCTTCATCCCAATTAGTACAGATTCCTAATTTTTTAAATAAAGTGTTAATATTTCATATTATAAAGTTGGCTTTTGCAAAACAGTGAATATTTCAAAGTTGTTGGCTATGCATTGCATTTTAAACAGACATACATTTTCTTTTGTAAAGGCTAATTAAATTTTGCGAAATTTTATTTTGTTACAAAATTGTTTTGTTTATTTTAACTACAATATCCAGGAACACTGTAAACATCTCTCTATTTCTCTTTCTCTCAGAGAAACTAAGAAAAATTAGTAACTACCCTCTTAGTTGTTGCTGAAATATTGAATTTTTTTTTATAAATTATGAGCAAGGTGTGTATCCTTGCATGTTCTACTTATAATCAGCATAGAACTTGAGAAACTATTCACTGTAATACAGCAAGAAAAATAAACAGAATAAAGCTCAGAAAGGAAGACATGTCTTTAATTGTGATAGCATGAATATTAATGTAGTAAATCATAAAATTTTTACAAAGCAACTACTAGATTAAGACGATTTATCGTGGTCTTAGAATACAATGTTAGTACACAACACCTGACATTACATTTTAATTACAGCAATGAATCATTGTCAATAAGTTTTAAAATTCTATTTAGAATAGCATACAAAGCATAAAATGCTTATAGATGAACTTTCTAAAAATATGGTGCATGTTATTTCACATATATTTTCAAAATATATGTATGATATCTACTCTAAGTGCTTCAATGCATTATCAAAGAAAACTTTGGAATACTTAAATAAAGCAATCTTGTGTGTGTTAAATGATTTAATACTGTTAATATGGTAATCATCACCACATCGGTCTATTGATTTTAATTTAAATACAGGTTTAATTTCAAAATTACAGTGGATTTTTTTGTCAAAATGGAAAAGCTGATAGAAATGAGCATACACATATGTAGTTATCTTATTTTCAACCACATTATCAAAACAGTTCAATGTAGATACACCTTTAATTTGGAATAAACAGGAGAAAAAAATGAAACTTAACCTCTGCCACAACTCCAACTAAAAACTAATTTAGATACTGTTTTATCCATTTTCACACTGCTTTATAGAACTGCTAAGACTGGGTTATTCATAAAAGAAAGAGGTTTAATTGACTCACAGTTCAGCATGGCTGCGGAGGCCTCAGGAAACTTACAATTATGGCAGAAGGTTAAGGGGATGCAAGTCACCTTCTTCACAAGATTCCAGGAAGAAGTGCTGAGTGAAGACGGAAGAGCTGCAAACAAAACCATCAGATCTCATGAGACTCACTCATTACCAAGAGAACAGTGTAGGGGAAACTGCCCCATGATTTAGTTACCTCTATCTGGTCACTCCCTTGATACATGGAGATTACAGAGATTATAGGGATTACAATTCAAGATAAGATTTTGGTGGGGACACAGAGCCTAAGCATATCAGATGGGTAGTGGACTTAAGCCTAAAAGGAAAATCTATAATATCCTTAGGGTGGAAAACATGGGGAAACCTTCATGACTGAGGTCTGAGAAGACATTTTTTATTTAACAGAAAGAACAGAAACAATCAATAAATGATAAATTAGACTTCTATAAAATCAAAATCGTCTCAATAAAAATTAATTTATGTATACTTTTCTTTTGTATCTTATGATTTTTGTGTTTCCTCTAATAACCTTTTTCCTAACATATGATCACATAGATGCCTAATATCAGGTTGAGAAAAACCTTCTTATTCCACAAATTTGCTGAGTGTTTGAACCATAAATAATTTCTAAATATTGTCAAAAGGTATTTCTGTCAGTTAAAATGATTTATGTTTATTATTTTATGTTACTTTGAAGAATTATACTGATAGCTTTTAAAATGTTAATTAACTTTTCAATATTCAGTGAAACCCTAAATGGCTATAATGCTTTAACTTCAAAAAAACAATCGATGGATTTCATTTGCCAGTACTTTAGCTAAGGATGTGTGCTTTTGTTCATGAGAAATCTTGATCTATAATTTGATTTCATTATAATGTCTTAATAATTAGGATTATGCTGACCTCATACAACAGCTGAGAAAGTTTCTTCTTTCTCTATGGTCTGAAAGTGGTTCTTTAGGATTGATGTGATGTCTCTTAAATATCTAACAGTACAGAATGTTTCTTACTGTGGTCAGATACCACTTTATGTAGAGACTTTTTCTTTGAAATGTTTGTTTTATTGGGACATTATCTCTCAGTTATCCTATATAGTAACATTCAAAATGGACATAGGGGAAAATGTTCTTGGGATCAACAGAGCTTTTGTGTCCTATTCTCTAACATAAAAAATTCAGGGTAAGATTAATTCTTATGCTCAAATAGTCATATAGTTTTTTTAGTGCTGTCATTTTACTTTATTTACTTTCAGTAGAAGTGGTGGTCACGTAAGAAATTTTGTTGCTGGTGGTGATATTTTTTGTTTTGTCTTGAGTTTGGGATTTTTAAATTTTTTGATATGAGTAAGTTTCTTGTGCCAATAATCATAGTCATAGGCCTTTTCAAGATATTTTATCCATCTTTTTTTTTGTTTGTTTCATTTTGTTTTGTTTTAACCTTGTGCATGTTGCCTAATGGAAAATATTGGCACTATAACACTATTGAGAAGTATTATCTGTAGATCAACAGGTAGTTTATTCACAATTAGCTTCAGTAAATAACTTGGGACAGAGATTTCATATTTAAAGTTGAATGTTAAGAAAAGGAAATTGCACTCAATATTACTTACTCTGCAAATCTGTTGAATTATCGTTCACTTAAATTATTAATCATGTCAAAATGCATTTTCTTTTTATTTATTTATTTTTTATGTTATTGCATTTTAGGATTTGGGGTACATGTGAAGAACATGCAAAATTGTTGCGTAGGTACACATGTGGCTGTGTGATTTGCTGCCTTCCTCCCCATCACCTACATCTGGCATCTCTCCCCTTGCTCTCCCCAACTCCCCACCCCCACCGTCCCTCTCTTATTTCCCCCCAACTGACCCCAGTGTGTAGTGCTCCCCTCCGTGTGTCCATGTGTTCTCATTGTTCAACACCCGCCTATGAGTGAGAACATGTGGTGTTTGATTTTTTGCTCTTGTGTCAGTTTGCTGAGAATGATGGTTTCCAGGTTCATCTATGTCCCTACTAAGGACCCGAACTCATCGTTTTTGTTGGCTGCATAATATTCCATGGTGTATATGTGCCACATTTTCCCTGTCCAGTCTATCATCGATGAGCATTTGGGTTGGTTCCAGGTCTTTGCTATTGCAAACAGTGCTGCAATGAACATTCGTGTGCACATGTCCTTATAGTAGAACGATTTATAATTCTTTGGATATATACCCAGTAATGGGATTGCTGGGTCAAATGGAATTTCTATTTCTAGGTCCTTGAGGAATCACCACACTGTCTTCCACAATGGTTGAACTAATTTACACTCCCACCAACAGTGCAAAAATGTTCCTATTTCTCCACATCCTCTCCAGCATCTGTTGTCTCCAGATTTTTTTAATGATCGCCATTCTAACTGGCGTGAGATGGTATCTCAATGTAGTTTTGATTTGCATTTCTCACAGTTCTGAAGGGCTTATACTTAATGGGCATTGAAATCCTTCATATATTTTTAAGTAAGAATAACTAATTTTACTTTTTTTTAACTTAATTCATTCTTGAAAACTAAACAGAATTTTATTAGAAAGTACCTAACCTTCCTAGATAAATGTTAGTGGCATATTTTTTACATTAATTGTGTTATAAAAACTTTGGAACAAACAAAAAAGAGTAAACAAATTAGAAGGAAACAGGAGTAATGAAAACAGATCTATATACTCCTTTAATGTAGATGCATACAGGAGAAACTTAAAAATTGGGTGCTATATATTAGGCTAATAGTTTCTAGTTTACTATTAGAAAATAAAAGTAAGATCTGCTCTTGGTAAGACACTGTTTGTTCCAAAAAGATGGAAAATCCATTCTTCTCTAAGACTCTTCTCTGGCAAGATGTATCTGTTAAGACTGGCCACTTCAACCAGATCTTTATAGTACACCCTAGTGGAACTGTGGAATAGTTCCTAGTGGAACTATTTTATATAATAATAAAATTCAAATGAGTATTATTTTATATAATAATAAAATAATACTCAACTGAGTTGAGTATTATTTTTAAAATCACATAAAATAATAAAATAATACTCAGCTGATGCAAGACAAAATCAGTCTCTGTTTATGGGAAAATAGGAATTTCACTATGAATAATGAATGCAATCACTGGTTATGATATGAACATCAAGTGGGCATACATGTTTATATACAAATATATCTTTATATTGAATATAAATGTGTGCTATTTTATTCAGTAGTAATATAAAATAAAATATGAAAATGCTCTATTTTCCTTCAATACTTTTGTTAAAAATGCAAATGGAATTGGAGTAACTAGAAATAAATCAGATGACAGATTTAAGTTTAGAATAAATCAGCAGATCATCTACTTTACCCTTCTAAAAGATAAAAAAGATTTTTCCACAGACATTAACATACAAGAAAATATCCATTCATTGGCAAGAAATAAATTTTGATCAGTTTCATTAAGTTTCAACATTTTCTATTTATTTTTTATTCCAGTAAAAGCGCTTGGACACTTTGGGAGGCCAAGGCAGGCGGATCATGAGGTCAAGAGATCGAGACCATCCTGGCCAACATAGTGAAACCCCACCTCTACTAAAAATACAAAAATTAGCTGGCTATGGTGGCGTGCGCCTGTAGTCCCAGCTACTCGGGAGGCTGAGGCAGGAGAATTGCTTGAACCCGGGAGGCAGAGGTTGCAGTGAGCCGAGATTGTGCCACTGCACTCCAGCCTGGCACTTAGCGACAGAGTGAGACTCTGTCTCAAAAAAAAAGCGCTTGGAAAATGAGAAGAAAATCTAAAAAACATTTATAAAGGGATAAAATGTTTGCGAATGCCTAAATCCAGCACACTCTTGTGCCTATGATCTATTGAGAAACATGTCAGGACAGTGAAATTTCTTTCAGTCTTTTAAAAGCTCCACAATGTTATTGTTAATAATACACATCTATATAAAGATGATGACAAGTGATGAAAGAAAAGGAACAGCTACTTAGAAAGAAATACTGACTTCCTTTTGATGATGTGTTCTATTTGCTTTTGTCAAGACAGTAAAACCACTTAATGAGAATTTAACTTTGTGTTACTTTAAGACATAGCAGGATAGCTAGGTCTCCCTAACCTATCCTTCTACCCATGATTATTTTGTCAACTTGATTTCCCTAGAGTCAGCCCTGTTCTATAATCTTCCTGTTTAGCATTTGCTCTTATGTATTAGTTCTTTCACTTGCATCTTTCAAATTAATAATAAAAGCAGATGTTTTCTAAAAGTGGTATTCACATTTGAATTTTTATAATAGTAGAAAATGTTACAGATGTCACCCAGCGCCTTGTTATTAGATATTTGCACTCTAACATCGATGAAGAACTTTTAAAGAAAAAAGAAGCCGTCTGAAGTCAAAGATTACCATAGTCATTACAGGCATTATACAAAAGTTGTGTATCAAAATGTAAACCATACGGCTGCTGCTAGACGCTAATGAGTAGTATCTACCAAGGTTATATATAAATGCACATAATTATAGCTTTCTTGTGACAAGAAATTATTACTTTCTTTCTTACTCACAAGACATAGTTCTAAAATAACAAACTGAAATGAAAGTATATTTATTCTGTAATCATAACAGAGCTAGCAAATATAAAATATATAGCATAGCGTTTGAAGCAGTTTGGATATGTATTGCTACTGCCTGTAGAGATTAAAAATTTTCAACCAATGAAGTTGTATATAATAGCACATTTAAACTGGTAAGAAAATGTATTTTTTTGTTTACATCAAATTTAGTACATGGTCAGAGTGAATATCTTAGAAAAAGTCAACTAGTTGTAAGGTAAAGTCTATAATGAAGTATTGTGAAGCAAGACTACCAAAATAAAAGATTGTTTCATAATAATAAATTTAATCATGGTTTATTTTAATAATTATTTTAATAATAAACATAAAGTATAAACTCCTATAAGATGTCCTGTGTTGATTGTAGAAATGTTAGTTGCATTACTGAGTTGATTAATAGACAGTTGCTCTATAATGAAGTTGTGGATTTCAGTTTAGATTATATGTAGTCAGTATGATCATGAAAACGAGGGATAATAATAAACATTAAGTGAAAAAATAAAAATTGGATTTATTTTATTATAATTAATACAATCTGTGTATACAAATGCATAGACACCAGGATTGGAGAGAATCATTAAAATGAAAACAACAATTTAAAATTTATAATAGTCAATTTATGCCTTTTGGATTATTTATTCTATAATAAATTTGATGAAGTAAATTTATTCTGGTAAATAAATTACAGTAGATCTTTTGAAGGTACTAAGAGGTCAATAATTTATAACAAATAATACTGATAGAAATTAAAATACAAAGAAAAATTTGATAGGTAATCCTGGATAGATAAGTTATACTAATTATTTTGTGCTTGCTGACTGGAAATAGGATAGCTATAGTTCAAGAGTTGCTTTATGCATGATAATTTAATTGGTTGGGGATTGTATATAATGTACTCAGAAGTCAAATTGTCCTTAAAGTCTTCCCTCTTACTTATTAGGTTGTAAAATGTACACCTTTACCTTTCTTTTCTAAAAAAAAAAAACTATACATTATTATCTGAAAACAAAAAATATATATCAATGAATGTAGTTACTAAAATGGCTTAAAAGTATTTATAAGATCCAGTCCCTTGGAAACTCTCTGATCTATTGGTATTCATTACCCTTATATTTATTTATTAATATTTATATAATTATTTAATTAATTTTTTTTGAGAAAGAGTCTCTTTCTGCCACCCAGAATGGAGTGTAGTGGTGTGATCTTGCCTACAATAACTTCCGCTTCCCACATTCAAGCCATCCTTTCGCTTTATGCTCCTAAGCAGCTGGAACCACAGGTGCGCACCACCACACCCAGCTAATTTTTGTATTTTTGATAGAGATGGGGTTTTCCATGTTGCCCAAGCTAGTTTTGAAGTCTTGAGCTCAACTGGTCCTCCTGACTCAGCCTGTAATCCAAAGTGCTGTGATTACAGGCATGAGCATCTGTGTGTGCCGTTTATTAATTTTTCATTGGGATATAGCCACAGTCTTTGTCCTCTTGTTCTTTAAGCACTCCAAGTTTAATCTTGCCTCAGGGCGCTTTCACTTGCCCTTGACATTGCCTTGAGTGTTCCCCCAGTCCTCCATATGACCATCTACCAGTCTCTTTCATTTTGTTCAGGTCACTATGCTTACGACAACCCCTCAGAAATAATATTGCTAATTATTCTATCAAAAACAGTGGTATTTGCATTCATAATTCTCTATTACATTTTCATTCTTTATAAAAGATCATAGAGCCACCTTATTTTTATATGTGTGAATGTGTGTGTTTGTATGTATATGTGTGTATGCCTGTGTGTGTGTTTCCTATCTACCTCCTAAGGGATATCCACACGCACATTTTCTGTCTTATTTGCTACTGTAAAATAAAAGATCATCTGATGGTTACGCAGTGCTGAATACATATTTATTTGAATGAATTGATGAGTCAATTAAGACAGGTTTAATAATCTAGGGATCAGCAAAAGTGATCCCTTCATTCTTTTATGCCCCCAGTCTCTATTGCGTGGAGGTATAAGGAAGTACCAAGACACAGTATTGAGGTTGTGTACTTCATCCTTTGTCATTGATGTTACACTATTTCAGCAAAAGCCAAGAGATAAATAGATCTTTTACAATTTTAACTCCAGGAAAAATAGAGAATAATTATATGGCCATAAGTTTAAATGGTACTAAATGTTAGCTATCGTTGTTGCAGTCCAACTATAAGCCAATCATAAAACTGATTATAAATGTACTTAAATCTAGTTATAAATATGTGTTTGTATGCATGGAATTTTAACAGTGATTTGTAAATACTTATTTATAACATTAAATATGACATTTCCATAGACCTGATAACTTAGTTTTATATAAAAAATACGCTAATTCAATCTCTTACTCTTAGACATTTGGGATGTTTTTGTTACATTTTCTCTTTCATAATTCACTACTATTAAACTGTTTTTTTTTCAGAAATTCTAATTAGAACAGACAAAAACCCAATGCAAAAATAGATGATTAAGCAATAAAGTATTCATCAGGTCACAAAAAGAGGAGCTGACTCTTTATGTTGTACCTTGGCCTTATAATTTGATTCTCTGTCAGCATGCACACCTTTTCTCTGCAGACTGTGCACTGGGGTAGGACACAAACTAATTGTGAGAGACACAAACGAATTCAATTTCATGCCAATCCAACTTGAAAAAATAACAGGTGAACATATTGCAGTTTCAGAATATATAAATATAAGGAAAGGCAATGCTTGGTCCACTTTAGATTAAGTGTCTATTTCATGAACAAATCATTGTTATCTAGAAGAAAGCCAGTAGCCACGCTTTGAAATAGAGCTTGTGCTTATGTATCTGATATCAAATGGAAAATTTAAATAATGTGGTATAAGAGTATCAGACAATGAAGTAAAGTGACGATATGTGCAGAAAACCTCATTCTAAATCGCCTTACACAAAATTTTAATGAATCCTTATTTATTTTTCTAGGATATATTGTTAAGATTATATATATATATAACATGTAAAAACATGTTAATCAAATAAGTTTATTTTTATTACATGTAGTATGCATCATTGTAGATTTGTTACGTAACCTGTTTACTTAATACTGTACACAAACTGCAATAATGCCCCAACTGGATGTGCCTGACTCTTGTCTGGTGCTGAAAGGAGTTGGATGCATGGGTAAGTTATATAATTTTTATATAATTTTTGTAAGTGAATATTAATATATTAATTTTTAAATCATAAATCACAACACTGTCATGAAGAATTAAAAAGAAGTTGAAAGATAGGATATGATGGAAAACATATTTTATTTCAAAACCACGAGTTAGTATGTTATCCTGCTTATATAGGGAAGAGTTTTGGCAGTATTCATATGACAAAATTTGGCATATAATCTAATTTTTAATGTTTTAAAAACATTTAAGATGCTTAAATTCAAATCAAATATCTAATTTTTCACTTACTGCAAACTCCTATAAACCTTCATTACTAGATGATTAATGTTTGGCTGAGAAAAAAAAAAAACAACAAGAAAGAAAAGGCTTATACTTTTACAGAGCATATACTCTACTAGAGAAGACAGAAAAAATGCAAAACACACAAGACGGCAAAAAATAAATAAATCCATATGTACGACATGGCATGTCAGAGGAATCTGTTCCACAAACTCCATCAGAAACCCAAGCTAACTGAGGTACTACCATCTTGGGACCTTACCAACTGGAACACGAAATCTTCTGGGGCACCACAACAGAGTATCATAGAGCCAGGGGTTTGTGTAGGACCTTTTAATGCCTAAGCGCTTCACTCCTGTTTACATTACATTGGCTGTATTCATAGAAAAAATTAGATAAATAGATGGTTGAAAATGTAGGGAGACAGATAAAATAATGATGAGCACAATTGTTTCCGCCAAATAAAGAAAAAGATACGTTTCTTTTATAATGCTATGGTAGTATAAATGGAGAAAAAATGATGAATAACTCTACAACACATGTGCTGACACCAAATTTTTATGAATTCTTATTTATTTTACGTCATTCTATGAGAACATTATTATTATAAAGCCAAACTGGACAAATACATCACAAGGAAAAAAATTAGACCGATGTAAATAAAAGTAAAAATACAACCTATTCAAATTTGAGAGACACACGAAATAAATGCTTGAAGAAATAATTTTTAGCACTCTATGCATATTGCGGAAAATTTGAAGTCTCAAAACAGTAATCTAAGGTCCTACTTCAAGAACCTAGCAAAAGGAGAGTGAAATAATCGTAAAGCAAGAAGAAGGAAAAAAATGAATAAAGATAAGATTAAATATTAACGAAATTATAATAAAATATAGAAAAGCCTTTTTTTCAGAAAACATACATTTTGTTTGAAAGGTTAAATTTGATGTTTATCAAATATGTTTATGGGCAAATAATTCTCATTTTTAGTAGAGTAAGTGAATCACTTGTGATTAATAAATCATAAAACACATGATACAATGATTTCCAAACACATTTATCCTAAGAATTCTACAAAGTAGTTATTATATTACATTATAAAGCCTAGAATGGAGAAGACATCTTTTCATTTTCCTAAATGCTCAAAATAGTTAACAATGATACATTAATTCATCTTATTATCTAACAATAAGTATTCTGATATAATAGTAACAAAAACCTTAAATGCTAATGAACTTCAATAAGATTTACATTAGTGCCAACACTATCACTTAGAAAGCATTTATACTTTACTATCAGCTGGAAGGCCTGTAAAAATGTCTTAAACTTGGCCTGTTTTCTAACCCAGGATGGAAAAGGATTCAACATTCAATGGCAGTTAGAATCCAATTTTTAACTTAAGAAGGCAAAACAAATCTACCTCAATGTAAATGTTTTCCTAATAATAAACATCAATTACTAATTTAAATTAAAAATATTATGTTAGAAATGAATTATTAATTCAATATTAATCCCTATGCTCCCTTGCATTACCTGATGTTTCAGAAATGCTGGGAAGTCACCAAAAATAGCTCTCCAAGTCCGAAGAGGTGCAAAAGCTGCCTCAGCTGTTAGTGGATTTTCAACTTCTCCCAGCCATCTCTGTTTCTCTAAAGGTTTCTGAAGACAGTGGGTATGTGGTAAAATTCTGCAATTCAATATTAACGTAAACTGTTAGATTAATTATGTGTGCCACATTATATTTCTTCTGCAGAGTTTGAGAATTCTATTTCTTATCTGTTTACTTCAGGGACAATTGTTTGGGGAAAAACAAATTGCCCAGGGTTAAACATTATATTTTTTAGAACCCAGGAAGCACTGAATCATTAATATCCAGCTTCAAATACCATGCTAGCGTTCCCCACTTATGAGCATTCTAATGCACGAACAGTTTCACCCAGTCACCCACTATTTATTTATTTATTTAGAAATGGAGTTTCTCTCTTGTTGCCCAGGCTGGAGTGAGTGCAATGGCATGATCTTGGCTCACTGCCACCTCTGCCTCCTGGATTCAAGTGATTCTCCAGGCTCAGTCTCCTAAGTAGCTGGGATTACAGGCTCCCACCACTACGCCTGACTAATTTTGTATTTTTAGTAGAAACTGAGGGAGTTTCGTTATGTTGGCCAGGCTGGTCTCGAACTCCTGATCTCAGGTGATCTGCCCACCTTGGCCTCCCAAAGTCCTGGAATTACAGGCATGAGCCACCGTGCCTGGCCTCACCCACTATTTTTTAAACACCATTAGTGCAAGTGTCATCAAAATTAAAAAGACAAATAATCTATTAATATTATATGACTATAGTTGTGTTCTCACAGACCCTCAGGAAGCTTCTGAAGGGCCATCTTCTGAGGGACCATTTTTTGAGAATTGCTATCAAAGGGAAAATAAACCTTTGACATAACACAACTGCATTCTAAATATGGAGTTTGTATGTACTGAAAAATTTCAGTAAAGATCTGGAACAGCACATGGAATTAAGAGTTGCCATTATTTCAAATTTTTATAATAATTTACCTTCTATTCCCAAGATACACCTATAGTTAAATTGTAAAATCTATTCAGGGAGGTGTTAGAACTCATTATAACACTGAAGCATTTTTCAAAGCCGTAATGGTAGTACCAATCTTTGCAGCCCTCAGAATCATGGGCTTGCTTTCTTTTGGTGGGAAAGAAATTTTAATAATCCTGGCTTGCTAAATTTGCCATCATAGTTTTAACCCTGTGGATATGGGAACCACGGTAGATATTTGATTAGCTCTAGACCATAATGCGTCTATTGAAAGGTTTATATTGGTTAAAATTAGTGACTGTCCATAAGCTTCCTTTCTGAATAGTGAACCAAAATTTTATTATGGGTTGTCAAGAATTACTTTTTATCAGCTTTTAATGTCCAATAATTCAAAGTATTGGATGTTTACTTTTCTACTATGATTACCTAATTTAATATCCACTGACCACTGTCAGGGAGAACTGTCAGGGAGAAAATGTTCACTGAATGCAACTCAGGGGTTATTTCAACACCTCTCCTTCAGTCAAGTTGTTCAGCATGGGGAGATGTATGACAGAGCTCTTAAAAGTGAGTGACTTTATAATAGTGCTGTATTCATTGGAACCATAAACTTTCACTTATGGAAATTAAGATGAACATTTGTCAGCTGCTCATCTATTCAGGTCCTGAACATCTTATGATACATAAATTAGTTGATTCAACACATATTTTGATGTTATACTATTCTGGTAGTGATGCTAGATTTGCTGCCTATTGTGTTAATGTTTCCTACTTTGCCTCAGTATTACTAACTCTAATACTTGAGTGTATGCTTTATGAGATCTTGCCCTTAACAAAAAAAAGTAAGAGACCATTTCACCTACTACATTCTCACTCAAGCAACCCTCATCTTCAAAAAACATACATTAAACACTTTTCAAAGATGTAGGTTCACTCATAGTCAATATTTTTCTCAAGCCTTAATGAAGCATATATCTTCTAGGACAATTTGAGATAATATATTTGAGGAGTTAGGAGATTAGATTTCATACTTATCTCTACATTATTCCAGGAATATGTATAAATTAAAAATCACTTCATTTGCATCACTTTAGTGCCTATCTGGGGAAATTACAGGAACAGTATCAGCTGTATAAACTATTATATTCAATTCAATAAATATCAGTGTACCACATATTTATTTTCATAGCTGAAACTAAAACCGTATTTTTGCAAATTTGGCATTTTTCTAAGAATCGATTTCTACCATATATTACCCAAATTTTGGCTGATAGTAATTTTAAAAGCATTTAATTATATGTAACATATTTTAGGTTTGACTTTGTAAATGAACACAGTGCATGCTGAAATATGACTTTAATTATATGTCCATGAAAAAAAGTCAAAGAATAGGAAAAATGTGCCAAGAGGATAATTTAGTTTTTTTTTATTTTCTGGACAGTATTTTTCTCATTTTAGAAAATTAGAACATCTTTTAGCAAGAGAATAAATCAGCTTTAGCAGGCAAGTGGGACTCAGAGGGGACTATGATTTGGAATAGTCAATGTCCTTACAATTCTCTCATATAAAACTTTTGAATTCTCAAGGTCTGAAACTTTCTTAAGAAATGCCTTATCTTGCACTTATTGAAACTCTACAGTCCACTGAGATTATAAATTGGCATTCCAAAGGATCAGACCTTGCATTTGCTTTTGGCTACCACAGCCCTGAAGCTCAAAAGAAAAGCTTTTAGCATGTTCACAGGAAGTCCAGCTTCTCGGTCTCATCTTTGAACTAGAGAATTTACAGATTCAGTCTTGTGGTTCTCTTTTTTCAGAGTGCCTATCAAATTTTGATGTGAACAGTGCAATTCACAGTGCTTACCTTGCATAACATTTATGGCAATTCTGGATGAGTCCTTGAAAGCCTTGCTTTCAACTGGGTTTCATTTAAGATTGCTAGAGCCAATTATGTAATTAGCTATTTTGACCTGGAATGACTTGAGTTGCATTCCACATCTCATTCCTGAAATTTTCTGTGTTTTCCCATAGTACTTTCATCACAATCAGTTCCTAAAAGACCAGGTAGTGTTTGTTAACATACTTTTTAAAATCTATAATTCTCTACTGGTACCAATTTCTATGTGAGTACAGGTTATTAGTTGTACAAAACAGAAACTATGTTTTCCTAACTTAAACACAGGAAGGATTTAATAAATGGGTATTTTTGTAGCTTATAAGAATAAATAGCGATGCCAAAGTACTGAGCTTGAAACACTATCTGGAACCAAAGAAAACAAGGAAGTTGAACATGTAACCTACTTAAAACACTGATTCTAGCAGTAAGATTTCTTCGTTAAGAGTGGTTAAAATCTGTCTTGCCAAAAATGGCAAAATTAGCATGATAAGCATATATCAGAACAAAGTTTTCAAAAAAAAACTTAGTTAATAGTAAAATGTTAGTGTCTGTGTGTTTCAAAAATCTGGTGTCTGGATGTCTCTATTTTTAAACACTTAACAATTATCCCTGTCCTTAAATATTCCAGTAAGATAACGTCCAAGCCTGACCCTCTATAATGGAGGTATCTCCTTGACAAAACTAATTTTTTTTACACATTCTTGAGACACACCTTCTTTTGGACAACTAAACAGTTAATAAGCAAAATATATAATTTGATTACCTGAAAATCAGAAATTATGTCATGCATAAGGAAAATTACTAAATATACTATTTCTAGTCATTTGCTAAAAAATACAATATTAATATCAACAGTTTTCTGGATAATGTGCAAGATCTTGGTAATAAACCTGTTAATCCAATGCCATATTTTCCTCAAAATGTTCAAGATATATATCCAGTTTATATAAGTTATTACTGAATTAAATGTATCTAATGATAAATTTCAGTGGTGAAAAAAAAAACTAGAAGATTTCTATTTTGTATACCTAAAAATATCACGTTCATGTAAAATAATTATAAATTAGAATTGGGAATAAATATATGCAACAGAATCTTATAAGTATCATCATCAACACAAATGTAGCAAAGCTCTTACCCACAGCCCTCTATAATTTTTCCCCAATTAAAGATTATCTGTTTATTGTTTCATCATTTTAATCACCAACTATTTACCACAAGAGATTAGCTAAACCTTAATAAGTGTAACATATACCGATTTATTGCTTCTTACTCTTTGCCAGCAGTGTTGTAAATTGCTAATATTTCCGTTAAAATTTTATTTCAGTTTCATAATTTTTGCATGGTATTTAGCTTATTTTTATAGGTATTCATTTTTACATTGCATTTGACAAGCTGGACTGAAGAATCAATTATTTATTATACATTTTCTAAAGTTTTTATGTAGCATAGGTCTTTTTAAAAGATTAATCTAAAAAAGGAGCCATCCTAGTCATTTTTATAAGCAAAAATTAGCATCTAATTCTTTAAACTTCCTGATTGTTTCTGAAGTTTGAGACCACTTTTATCCTATTGTCATCCTAAACATTAAAATATTTATATCTTCAGTCCCAGCAGTATAGCTTGATAATACTTTCAAAGTTGAAATTCATTTCAAATCTTCTATGAAAAAATTTTCTCTTCCATTTCAAACATTTCTCAAGTTTTATATATGACCACTATAATCATATATACATTTTTATTATTCCACATTATTTAACAATTAACTTTAAGTTAAAATATATGTAATGCTCTTAAGAAAAATAAAATGACTTTCAAATCACAGTCTAAGTGTATAAATGAGCATAATTACATTTTTGGAGAGTTTTTGTTAGAAAAAATGACGCATTTTGAAACCCTTAACAGAGATATTTAAGGAAGATAATTTATATTGCAAATAATGAACTTGTAACATTTTTATAAATTTTTATTAGAAAAGTTGACCTTTAACACAGTTGTAGTTATTTTATAAAGCTGAGAGGAGTAGTTTTTCAGTAATTGTTGCTGCTTTTTCACTATAACCCTCCTGTGAAAAACCATTCAGTTTCTGCTCCCCATCTCAGAGCACTGGTGGGCAGCTTTATTTTTAACCATTGCATGGAAACTTGCAACAAATAAGAATTTAATGTGAAATCCATTGAAAAAAGAATGTATGTGATGAGATTTGACTGGGTTTTAAAAGTTTGAAACAGGGCTAAAATAACAAATAACAGCAACAACACAAACAGGCTAAAACCTGAATGTGGTATGAAAATAATAGCTTAGTTACCCTCATTTAATTTGTAATATCTTCAGAGATTTTTTTCTTTCTCTTTCATCTCTGCAACTGTCTCAGGTTTAAATGTAGCAGGTAAAGTTATAAAGTCCTTTTCTGGCTGCTTCACGTTGCCCTTTCTTCCAAGCTAGGCTAGAGGATATAACTGTTTACCAATATATTTGGGTGCTAGAACCCTAAAATAGAAGCTTTGATTATTGATTTCAGATATTTCTTCCTTTCTAATATATGCATTCAATAATTTTTAGGAGGCGGAGGTTGCAGTGAGCTGAGATCACGCCACTGCACTCCAGCCTGGGAAGCAGAGAGAGACTCCATCTCAATAATAAGTAAATAAATAAATAAAATAAAAAATAATAATCACATACAGTTAACAGATGTGTCTGACATAGATTTTAGCAGCTTTAAGTATTTTTAATCATCTTAAACATTTATTCTTTTGTGGAGGAAAGAAATTCAAATTTGGAAGATGACTTCTGGCGTAGTTGTTCAAGTTTGTTTCATTGTGCAGTTGCTTGTTATTGAAACAACTAAAATTTGTAAGAAGTAGAAAAACAAAGAAAACATGTAAAGTCTCTGAAAGTTTTCCTAAAACAATACAAGGGGGAAAAAATCTAGAAAACCTAAATCTCTATAAGAACGGAAGTAGTCCATAGTACTTGAGATATGGCCAGCTTCCTTTGTTACCTCCCTAAGCCAGCATGGGCCAGAGCTTTGCACTGGGTGGATAAGATCAAGGAGATAGTGTTCCTTTCCCCAGGTTCCCTGTCAAGGGGTACAGTATCTCACCAGAGGGGCAGGCTACCAGCATTTCTCATCTACCTTAGCTCTGTGTTGCAGAAGTTCTATTCCAACAAGGAACAATTATAATTTCAAACAGAGAAAGAGAGGTCCCATGGCTGGGACCTCAGCCATGCCATGTAAACATAGCACTATGAAGAATTTTCTGAGGAAATTGATTTTATTTGGAACACATAAAACTTGGGTAAGATCGCTCTGAGTTAAATTAAAGAAATAAACGTACTCTAAAACATTTCATGTTTGGCGATAAGCAATTAGTCACCAGGGAAATGCAAATCCAAAACCACAAGATACCAACTCACACCTACTAGAATTGAAAAATCAAATAATACCAAGTGTTGAGGAGAATGTAGATAAATAAAGACCCTCTTATACTTCCAGCAGACATGTAAAATTTGTACAACTGCTTTGGAAAACAATTGTCAGTTCCCCAAAGTTTATATACGGAGCTATCATAAAACTCAACAATTTCCCTTCTAGTATATACCCAACACAATTGAAAACAAAAGACCACACAAAAACATGTGCACAAATGTTTATAGCAACTTTATTTATAGAAGCCTAAAATGTCATCCAACTGGATATTCTTCAATCATTTTAAGCCATAGTTAGAAAGATTGTAAAAATATTTAAAGCAAATGATGTCATCACTTAAAATTTTCAAGAGTCTTTCCAGTTCACTTACAGAATGCAAACTCCTTTACATTTCCTACAAGGGAGTACATGACCTGGATCTTGATTCACCCTCTCATTATCTATAAACACACTAACTTCTTTACTTTTCTTTTAAAATTGGTAACACTTTTTAATATATTACCTAGTATTTAGCCTAATTAGCTTATTCTCTATTTTACTGATATTTTGACCTGTTGATTTTGTTGATATTTCTCGTTTTGATTTCATTTGTTTCTGCTCTCATTTTTATTTCTATTTCTGCTAACTTTTTGCTTAATTTGCTTTTACTTTTCTAGATTCCAAAGATGATTTCATGTCACAAATTTTAAGTTATACATTTAATTTCCTTTAGTCCAAATATTTTTACATTTCTCTTGAAATTTATTTTAATCCATATGTTATTTGGAAGTATGTTGTTTAATTTTTAAGTATTTGGAATTTTTAAGCTAATTCTGTTACTGCTTGTTTCTTTTCATTGTGTCTGAGATAATATTTTGTACGATTTCTGTTCTTTTAAATGTGTTAAGTTGCGTTTTATGGACCCAAATGTAATCTGTCTTAGTGAATATTTCTTGTGAGATTGAGGAAAATGTGTTCTGACAGGCTTGTGTATTCTATAGATGTCAATTAGAGCTATTTGATTGATGGTGCCATTCAGTTCAACCATGTCCTTATTGATTTTCTAACTGCTGGAACTGTCCGTTACTGATAGAATACTGTTGAAGACACCAGATTGATAAAACAAAAAGATCAGCCAAATTAAATTTAAAGATGTTTAACTGAGAAAAAAATGATTCATGAATCTAGCAGCCTTCCAAGCCAGAGTAGGCTCAAATATTCCAGCACAGCCACATGGTGGAAGATTTATGGATAAAAAATGGAAAGTGACATATAGAAAATGGAAGTGAGCCACAGAAACAGGTAGATTGGTTACAGCTTGACAGGGTTCAAACAGTTGTCTACATTTGATTTGCCCAGAATTGGTGATTGGCACAAATGTAGCTATGGTTTGTTTATATCTCCACCTGTTATAGTTCACCATGTGCAGAAAAAGCTTTAGGCCAAACTTAAACTATGTAAGGAGGCACGTTTAGCCAACCTATTTAACAAGCTGTCGTTGTAGATTTATCTATTTCAATATTCAGTTTTATCAGTTTTTGTCTTATGTATATTAACACTGTTATGAGGTGCATACATGGAAAAAAATCATAAATTGACTCCTATATCATTATATAATTCTCCTCTTCAACCCTGATAGTTTTTCTCATTATAAAATCAGCTTTGTATAAAATCAATATAGCTAATTCAGCTTTCTCTTGATTAGTGTTCTCATGGTATATCTTTTTCTATCTCTTTAAAAATTAATGTGTCTTTAGATTTAAAGTGGATTTCCTGCAGATTATATAGAGTTGGGTAATTTCTGCTCTTTAAATTAATCTGACAGTCTATGTTTTTAATTGGCATACTTAATCCATTGACATTTAAAGTGATTATTGATATTCTTAGATTAATATGTATAATTTGTTTTTGTTGTATTCCTTGCCTTTTATTATTTTTGTCTTCCATTCTTTTTCTGCTTTCATTGATTTTGATTTAGTTTGTATTATTTTACTTATTCTTTTTTTAATACATTAATTACACTTCTATTTTACCTTTTTATGGGTTGCCCTAGCATTTGCAATATATATTTACAATTAATCAAAACCATTTTTTAAATAACAGCATACCATTTCCCAGGAAGTACAAGCATAATATTACAAAGTATTCCTCATTCCTCCCTCTTATTCCTTACATTATTACCATTCATTTTATGTATTTATGAGCTAAAAATACTAAATGCATTGCTGTCCTTATTACTTTGAACAACTTTTTGTTTAATAAATCAATTAAGGAGAAAAATAAAATATTTTATTGTACCAATATGTATTCCTTATTTAATACTGTTCTGTTATTTGCATAGAAATGAGTTGAGTTTTCTCAAAATTACTTCTTTTAACATTCCTTACAAGACCTGTTAAGTAGCAATACATTTGTTCAATTTTTATTTGTCTGAGTCAATCTTTATTTCTCTCTCTAATTTAAAGTACACTTTTCCTGAGTACAGAATTCTAGGTAGGTATATATTTTTAACATACCAAATATATTACTTTATTCTTTCCTTGCTTGTGTCAATCTGGAAAAAAAAGACAATATATAAAATTATCTCTAAAAATATTGAGTTTACCTGGGAATAAGAAATATGAATTACAACCTAGCATGCATGGAATCACAAGTCACCAATGTATTTGGTGAGGGAAGGGAAAATGCAAGCTTCTATTAGAAATAAGAAATTTACACAAGGTTCTTAAAAACGTGTTTTGCTAGTTTCAGAGGTTCAAAGTCAGAGTTATTTGTTCCTTCATTAGTGAAGAAACCATTTTTAGGTAGGGTTTCTTCTGAAAACATTTTGTCTGAATTATTGTAGCCCTAATGAATGTCTTCTGATAAACCTAATCAAAGCAGGAGGTGCACAAAAGACACTAAATGGTTTCTTGTGTAATTCTTAGAAAGCTCTTGTTAACAGTTCTTATCTCAGACATATAAGCATGAACTTTCTCTCTTTCATGACTTCTTTATCTGCATCTGGCAAAAGCGATTTCATCTTGGTGTTTGCAATATTCATATTTGTATGACTTCTGAAGAGAAAACCAAGGTAATTTTTATCCATGCTCAGTAGTAAGTAAGGCTTTATGTTTCTCTGTCTTTTTTTCCATTTTTTATTTTATTTTCTGAAGTTCAAATATAATATGTCCAAATTTAGATGTCATAGTATTTATACTGAGTGTTCTCTGAGTTTTTCAAGTCTAGTTTCACTAGATCATTAGCTTTAAAAAGTTCTCTGTCATTATTCCTTCAAATATTTTCTCTTTCCCTTTTTCATTATTCTTCTATTATTTCTAGTGTATGTATACCTGTTATAATTGTCCCATTTTAAAAATACTTTGTTACTTTATATTCTTCTTTTTTCTCTTGTTTTCTCTCCCAAAACCCAGAAATGTAAATCAACCAAAAGCTATCCCCATACACCTGGAAGAACCACAGACGCTTAACACCAGCCTGTGAAAGCAACCAGGATGAGTGTCCTTACACTGTAAAGCCACGGGGACAAAGCTTCCCAAGACCAACTCTTCCATCAGTTTGACGTGGATATGAAATCTGGAGTCAAAGGAGATTATTTAGGAGCTTTAAGATTTAATGACTATCCCACTGGATTTTAGACTTGCCTGTGACCTGTAGCCCCACAATTCTGGTCAATTTCTTCCATTTGAAATGGGAACATTTATCCAATGCTTACCCTCATTTAATTTCAAAAGTAACTAACTTGCTTTTGATTTTACAGGCTCCTAGGCAAAAAGGACTTTCCTTGTCTTCGATGAGATTTTGGAATTGGACTTTTGGGTTAATGCTGAAATGAATTAAGACTTTGGGGAACTGTTAGGAAGGCATGACTGGTTTTGAAATGTGAAAGTGGAGTGTGATTTGGGAGGAACCAGGGACAGAATGATATAGTTAGGCTGTGTGTCCCCACCCAAATCTCATCTTGAGTTGTAATCTCTACATGTCAAGGGAGGGAGGTGATTGGATAACGGGGGTGGTTTTACCCATGACGTGCTTATGATAGTCAGTTAACTCACGTTGATCTGATGGTTTTATAAAGGTCCCTTCCTCCTTCATTTTCTCCTTGCTCCTGCCACCATGTGAAGAAGGTCCTTGCTTTCCCTTTGCCTTCCACCATGATTCTAAGTTTCCTGAGGCTTCCCTAGCCATGTGGAATTGTGAGTCAATTAAACCTTTTTTCTTTATAAATTATTCATTCTTAGGTAGTTCTTTATAGCAGTGTAAAAATGGAATAATACACTGAATTTGAAAGTTGAGCCAGAAACTGCTCTTTCATTAAATAGACTCTTGTCTGAGAACAAATACTGTGTCAATGTGATTTAACTCTTTATCTCTAATTTCTGATACATGGCATGCCATAATATGCACTTCATAAATAATTTTGGAATACATGAAAGCCTTCAAAGTAACATTCCAAGTGTTTTACTGGAAGCATTAATAGAAGTCACCACTGAAGAATAACATTGCCATCATAATATGGTTTGTCTCCTATCGCAGAGCCATTATTGCTTAGCAGCCTCCAGTTATCTCTTCAGTACTGAAAAGAATCGTCCTTCACCTTGAGAGAGTAACAAAAATATCAGCATTTCCAAAAACCTTCACTGAATGAAATTTCATGTGATTAGAAACCCAAAAAGGTGGTATGACAGCATCAATAATGTACAGAAATCTTGAGTTAGTCATCTTTCAAATTTCAGTAGAGAATTTGCCACTGACTAAAAAAGATGGTTACAGTACACTATAATGAATCCTTTTCTTCTGAAACTAATTTTTCTTTTCCTTCCTTCCTTCCTTCCTTCCTTCCTTCCTTCCTTCCTTCCTTCCTTCCTTCCTTCCTTCCTTCCCTTTTCTTCCTTCCTTCCTTCCTTCCTTTCTCTCTCCCTACCTTCCTCTCTCCCTTCATCCCTCCTTCCATTACTCCCTCCATGCCTCCCTCCCTCTCTCCTTCCCTCCTTCCCTCCTTCCCTCCTTCCCTCCTTCCCTCCTTCCGTCCTTCCCTCCTTCCTTCCTTCCTTCCTTCCTTCCTTCCTTCCTTCCTTCCTTCCTACACTCTGAGAAATCCAAGCCCTGATATTTATTATGATTGACTTCCTACTAAGTGTTCTGGGTGCTTCCTTCAGGTAAGATTCAGGAAAAAAAAAAAAAAAAAAAAAAAATCACAGAAGCTGAAAGCAAAATGTACTTGCCAGATTGCAAGTTTTATATACAACAGAGTAAAACATGATTTAATTAGAAACAAAAAATCTGTTTCCTAGGACTGCAGTCAAGTAAAGTTTTGAATTTAGAGGGCCAGATGGTTGTCTAAAATAGCATATATTTTAGAATCTTTGGTAACAGCAGACTTAAATCAACTTGTTGAGAGGTTTGCTTTATTCAGGTCAACCAACAGTTGCTACATCCAAGCTGACCGAAATTCAGTAAAATTCAAAAAACAACAACAAAAAAAACTTAATTTTTATATTCCAGATTTCTACTGAGATAAAACATACAACTTATTTCGTATTCCCTGTTTAAAAATTGGATAATATCATGGAAATTTATTCAATATTTTATAAAAAAAAAAGAAATCTAAATACAAATATTTCGAATAAATATAAACTGAAAGAGATAATTGACAGCTAGATCAAATTTAATGAAAATCACGATGATAGAATACTTACATATTACACAAATATATTCTTACTTTTAATATTCATATGAATTCGGGATTTGAAATGTGATTTATAAGCAAAATTGGAGAAAAATCTCATTTAATTAGAACTGAGAATTTAACTTCAAGGTCATTTGGAAAATACACTAAAATTATTAAACTATTCATCATTAAAACCCACTAAAACATAATATTAGCAATTTCCTTCACTTTCCTAATAATGCATTTACTTGTATGGCATTTGCAATGTGACGAAATGATTGCTAATAACCTTTGTCATTTTAATATTAGTTAAATCTATTATTTACCTCAACAATAGAAAAGAATAAACTTTATTTATTTTTATTTATTTATTCAGCAAGTAAATATCAAGCAGTTAAATGCAAAAGAAACTTTTTGATGTGAGTATGCTTAGAGAATAAATACATCAAGTTCTTGTTCTCATGGTACTTTCATTTGTTTGTGGATAGAAAGGCAGAAAATAAAGAAATATGTAAGTAGTAATGTGTTTAAAAAAACTTAATGCAATGGACTAGAGAGCACAGGAGAATGCTTTTATTTCTGAATACAGCAAAATAAAGTGTGTGCAAGAGCAAAAGAGAGCTGAAGTGGAGAAAACAATTTTTTTTCTTTTTTTGTACTTTAGGTTCTGGGGTACATGTGCAGATCATGCAGGATTGTTGCATAGGTAAATACATGGCAAGGTGGTTTGCTGCCTTCATCCCCCTGTCACGTCTATCTGACATTTCTCCCCATGTTATCTATCCCTCCCCAACCTCTTGACCCCCTGCTGTCCCTCCCTTAGTCTCCCCAACAGACCCCAGTATGTGATGCTTCCCTCCCTGTGTCCATGTGGTCTCATTGTTCAACACCTGTCTGTGAGTGAGAACATGCAGTGTTTGATTTTCTATTCTTGTGTCAGTTTGCTGAGAATTATGGTTTCCAGATTCATCCATGTCCCTACAAAGGACACAAACTGTTGGTTTTTTAAGGCTGCATAGTATTCCATGGTGTATATATGCCGCATTTTCCTTGTCCAGACTATCATCGATGGACATTTGGGTTGGTTCCAGGTCTTTGCTATTGTAAACAATGCCACTATGAACATACTTGTGCATGTGTCTTTATAATAGAATGATTTATAATCTTTGAATATATACCCAGAAATGGGATTGCTGGGTCAAATGGAATTTCTATTTCTTGGTCCTTGAGGAATTGCTACACTGCCTTCCACAATAGTTGAGCTAACTTACACCCCCACCAACAGTGTAAAAGTGCTCATATTTCTCCACATCCACTCATCCACTCCCCTCCAGCATCTGTTGTCTCCAGATTTTTTAATGATCACCATTCTAACTTTGGCATGAGATGGTATCTCAATGTGATTTTGATTTGAGTAATAATTTCTAATAATCAGTAATGATGAGCATGTTTTCATATGTTTGTTGGCCTCATATATGTCTTCTTTTGAAAAGTGTCTATTCATATCCTTCACCCACTTTTGGATTGGTTTGTTTGTTTTTTTCTTGTAAATCTGTTTTAGTTCTTTGTAGATTCTGGATATTAGCCCTTTGTCAGATGGGTAGGTTGTAAAACTTTTTTCCCATTCTATTGGTTGCTAGTTCACTCTAATGATTGTTTCTTTTGCTGTGCAGAAGCTCTGGAATTTAATTGGGTCTCATTTGTCTATTTTGGCTTTTGTTGCACTTTTTTATTGTACTTTAGGTTTTGGGGTACATGTGCAGATCATGCAGGGTTGTTGCATAGGTACATGCATGGCAAGGTGTTTTGCTGCCTTCAACCCTCGTCACCTATATCTGGCATTTTTTTCCTTGTTATCCCCTCCAAACTCCCCATCCTCTGCTGTCCCTCCCATAGCCCCCACCAAAGACCCCAGCGTGTGATGCATTTTTTACTACCTTTAGCCACTTTTCTATTGAATGTGAAATGGAGGTGACATTTGTACATATTCCTGGATAAAAGACAAAAGGAAAGGCATAAACATACTATTTTTAATTTTTTATTTAAAAAATAAAATAAAAATAAAATACAAATGGAGAAATGTATCTGTACATTCATCCTCATTTTATTCCAACTATAACAGATATTATTCCTCATCTGTTGAAAAATTAATGTTGTTGATTAATCTTGATTACTTTTCTTGCATTTTCAAAATTAACTCTCAAATATTTGCATCACATCAGCGTTAAAAAAAGATTCTACCTGAAATATTTTAGTGTGTATTATTAGTTTTTCTTTTGATTTTGTATGTTTTATAAAAACCATTTTAAAAGTCAGAATCCTTATAGATTCACAAATATAACTTGCTACAAAGATAATTGGGAGTTTTGTTGTCTGAAGTAACCTAAAAATAAAGAGATTACATACTGGTATCCTAGATATCATTCTGTCTCAGAATCTTACTTGCTTTTTGGCCAGCTAACTACATTTTTGCCATTTATTTCCATTATTTATAAAATTGAACTACAAATAAGTTTAATAGCAGTATGGGACACTATATCATATTTAATAAGTATTTAGGAATAAAAAATTCATTGGCAAACGCCAGATTTTTTTAAAAGAAGATTTTTTAGTAATTTTAAAATTATATTCCTTAGAATAGTAGTATGCATTTCTGTGTCTTTCTTCCTTTGTTTAATTAGGTTAAATATACCAAATAATTTCACAGGCCTCACTTTTTTAAAAATTTCAAGGAACTAGCACAGAGATTTGTAGTTTTACTCAATATTCATTTTTTCTCTTTTCATTAGTGAAGGAAGAACAAATTATGCTGTGTTTGGTGCTACCTAGCTAGGAAAACATTTTTCAGTCCCTCTTGCAGGAAAGACTTAATGTGTAATTTAGTGCTACTCAGTGAGATGTGAGGGAAAATGATATGTAAAATTTCTCAATCACATTCCTCAGGAGAAGCTTTTTTCTCCTCCTCCTTCATAATCATTAGTATGAGAAGGGATGCTAATGGGCCAGCCTTGGCCTTGCAGATGAGGATGAGGAAGCAAGAAGGTAGAAGGAGACTGTGTACCTGTGTGACCTCTAGTAGTTCAGGTGCCCTATTCTGTGGGCCACCAATCAGCTTCAACTTTTGTCTAATTGAGAAAATGAGGGTTTTCTCTTATTTAAGGCACTGTTGTTTGTTGTTTGCTATGGCAAACAAATAAATAGCCTAGCTAATAAAGAATATGCACTTTTAAAATATTCAGATATGAGACCTGTAGATGTTGCCACATTGTAATTATTATATCCCCATTATTGAAGAATACAGTTTGTTAAAAATAAGTGTTTCTTCACTAAAGTAGATTATATAAGAGTATAGTAATGCCTCCCTTTACATAACTTGATGTTCAGATGCTTTAAAGCTCTTTTTATCTTTTTCTTCAATTCCTGCAGACATTTTCTCATAAATATAATCTACCGTTTTTTTCTTGGTAATGTAGCAGAAATATAAAGATTATTTCCAAAACATTCTTCCTGCTTCCCAGTCCAAACACAGGTCACTCTCTTCAGTCACCCTCTACCACATGGCTGTATTCACCATCAGGTACGGTAGCCACAAATTAAATTCAAAGTCCCAGGAAAGCTAGTATTTCAGATCTTTTATCCTGAGCTCCCTTTCTGAGATCTCTCACCACTCCCCTCTACTTCCCAGTTTAAGGAAGCTATATTTACTATACCCATATACTAACAAACACAACTATGTATTCTCTTCTCCCTCTTCTCCCAGGCAGGAACAGAAAAACACCAAACATTCTGTGGGTTCCTGATATATATACACAGTTTAAGTCCAGTCCTCCAAGAATAAAATTGACCATTTCAAAATGAGACAATGGCCAAAATAAGATCTTGCATTTAACTATCAAATTCGTGAGCTACAGGAAAACCAGAGCTTAAAGATTATTAATCAACAACTTAATCTTTTTGCCTACATATATGGCTTAAAAATATCATATAATCATCACTTTGACTCCTAATTAAAAAAAAAACAGGAAGATTAAAAGGAACAACAAATTAAATAGGCCTGTTATAATATGTTTTATTGTGTTATATCATTTTGTCTGAGAAAAGTTCCAGAAACAATCTCCTGGGTCAGAATTTCCCAAATTCTGTCCCCTATTCTGAGCCTCCAATAAGTGAGAGGTGAGGTGCTAAGAACAGATGGTGGGGCAATAACTCACCTTCAGTCATAATTAACTATATTAACTGACATTCATATTTACAGCTTCAATAAATGAGTTCTGTCTACTTTAGAATTAGACTTTATTTGAAGAAAATGTTTAATAACCTTTTACTGAATAAAAAACCATTCTAGGATAATTCAAAATATTGAAATCATAAATTACTTGGCTTACCTGCATGATGATACTTTATTCCTTCTTGGCATTTATTTCTAGTGAAATAAAGTGAACTTACATAAATATGTACTTAAAAATAAAGTTAGTGTTTTTATTCAGGTTATCCAAGAAGAAAAAAAAAGCATTCACCAAATATTTAGTGAGACCTCTAATACAATATTGCCTCTACTGGGAATATAATAGGAAATAAGGAGAGCAAGGTGCACCTTCTAAATGGGCAATGGCAAATTCAAGTAAATATAATTGTAAACAGTAAAACATAAAGAGGATTTTGACAGAGGGTGTTTCTCAAAATGGAGCACATTTTATTTTGGAAAGGATTTCAGAGAGGACATAAAAGAAGATATGATTATTTCAGCTAAAACTAAATGATGAGAAGAAGCTTGCCACATAAAGATGCAGAAGAAAATAATTTTAGACAAGGGAAAGGGCAATTGGAAATCTCCCAATATTAGAATAAACTTATTCTTTTTTTGTAATTAGAAAATAGGTCTCTGTATCTTGATTGCAATAAGTATATTGTCAACAAGTTTGTGGGGGCCAAATCACACTCTGTAGTAAGTGCTGTGGGGTTGGGGTAACTGAGAGAATGAGAGAGCTACTAGCTGCTATTTGCTTCTTTTCTCAAAGGAGATTGTTGCTATTGGGCAGAAAATAACTTTTGTAAGGGCAAGTGAAACCAAAAAAATCAGTTAGGAGGTTCATTCATAGATCCTGAGAATCAAATCAATTTCAAAAGATAAAATCATTGGCATAAATAGACAATTAAAAGATGAGGTGATTTTGTGTTTCATAAGTGAGATAATTGAGTTTTCAAGCTCATATATGAGATGTGCCTCCCTCAAACCTTAGGACTCCAGGACATTGCCTTATATGAAAACACAAATAAGCAAAGCCAAAATATATAATTGTAGAAACAAGTTTTATAAACATATTGATAGCAAATACATAATATGCAGACTGTAAAAACGTTTTAAAAATCAATGGATTTATCAGTGAGCAAAAAGTATATCTTGCTCTTATGTTTACAGAAAAATAAACATAAAATTTAGAGATGGACTTCTCTTTATCTTTGTAGAGACAAAGAGAAAATAATTGGTATAATTTTGGATATTGTGATTGTAGGAAGACATCCCTGAGGAGAAGATATTTCAACTGAAAACTGAGCAATTATAAAAAGACATCAACAAAGTGCTTTCCAGAATATTTCTCAGATACAGCTATCTAGATGCCCAGGAAGAGTCAGAAAGCAGCAATTTGAAGGTAGGCAAAGGCCAGGCGCCGTGGCTCACGCCTGTAATCCCAGCACTTTGGAAGGCCGAGGCAGATGGATCACGAGGTCAAGAGATTGAGATCATCCTGGCCAACATGGTGAAACCCCATCTCTACTAAAAATACGAAAAAAAATTAGCTGGGTGTCGTGGCACGCACCTGTGGCCCCAGCTACTCGGGAGGCTGAGACAGGAGAATCGCTTGAACACAGAAGGCTGAGGCTGCACTGAGCCGAGATTGCGTCACTGCACTCCAGCCTGGTGACAGAGCAAGGCTCCTTCTCAAAAAAAAAAAAAAAAAAAAAAAAAAAAAAAAAAAAAAAAAAAAAAAAAAAAAAAAAAAAAAAAAAAAAAAGAAGGTAGGTAGAAATGTCAGAATTTCACTGTGGTCTGAATTACGGATCCCCAAAAAAGAAATTGTAATTCTTCTCTGGACACCAAGAAATTGTTGTCATTTATCAACTTCAGTTGTTACAGAGAGGGCTATTAACATAATTGCTGTTATTTTTGCAACAATGTGATGAACTACCAAAACAAGCTGAAATCCAGCCACATTCATTCTCTTGGTCTATAAATATTTGTTTCTGTCTAGCTGTAGATTATATATGTAATCTATTTAAAAGGTTATTTAAATTTTTTAGGTTCTCACATCTTGCTTAGTTAACATATATTTAAATGAAAATAAATATTTTTATGAAGATATCCAAGTGGAAAATAAATTAACTATAATCAACTTCCGTAAATATTTTCCATTCTCTTCAAATGTATAAAGGACTTCTGAAAGAGTCCCAATTTTACATTTCAAAGTCTTTTGTCTTCTATTGTTTGTTGTGTTTGGATGAAGTGGAGAATATTTGTTGGATAATTTATTCTGAAACTTACCAAAACAATTAAAATGAACTCTCAAGTTTTCCTTGAAACATTATGTCATAAAGAACAATCTGGGCGAAACCCTGTTATCAAAGTTCTGTCTCTATGACCCAGAGCTTTTGGACTAATTTCTCCCACTAAAGAATTATATATATATATTTTTTAAGAATATAAACCATTATATGAATATTATGAAGTTATAACATGATTTACCTTGGGATATTAGATAGCAATGTATATCTGTGAATTACAAATGATAATGTCTGAAAATCTTTCACTGAAAATGTTCAATCTTAATGACATAACTAAGTAAGCACTCTCTGTAATAATGATGTTCAGAATGCAAAAATACGGAAAATGTAGGATATGATGGAAAAATATGAGTTTGGGCCCATACAGCTGAAATGTGGATAATTGTTTGCTCATTTGCCATTATGCATTATCACAAAGAAGAACTTCTCNATTTCCAGGTCTGGCAATAGCTATTTTCTTTATTTTATTTTATTTATTTATTTATTTATTTTTTATTTTAGGCATGAGGGTACATGTGAAGGTTTGTTATATAAGTAAACTAGTATTACATGGCATTGTTGTACAGATTATTTTATCACCTACATATTAGGCAAGCTCAGGACTCAATAGTTATCTTTTCTGCTCCTCTCCCTCATCCCATTCTCCACCCAGAATCAGACTCCAGTGTCTGTTGTTTCCTTCTTTTTGTTCAAGAGCTCTCATTATTTAGCTACTACTTATAAGTAAGAATATGTGGTATGTGTTTTTCTGTTCCTGCATTAGTTGACTAAGGATAATGGCATCCAGCTCCATTTTTGTTTCCACAAAAGACATGGCTCATTTTTTATGGCTGCATATTGTTCCATAGTGTATATGTACCACATTTTACTTATCAATTATTTACAGGTATTTAGGTTGATTCCACATATTTGCTACTGTGAATATGCTGCAGTGAACATTCGTGTGCATGTGTCTTCATAATAGAATGATTTGCTTCTCCGGATCTATATCCAGTAATGGGATTGCTAGGTCAAATGTTAGTTCACTTTTAGCTCTTCGAAGAATTTCCATGTTTTCTACAATGTTTGAACTAATTTACACTCCCACCAATTGTGTACAAGTGTTCCCTTTTCTCCATAACTTCTCCAGCATCTGTTATTTTTTTTAATTTTTAGTAATATCCATTCTGACTGGTGTAAGATGTTATCTCACTGTGGTTCTGATTTTCATTTCTGTAATGGCGAATGACATGAAGCTTTTTTTCATCTGCTTGCTGTCCACATGTATGTTTTCTTATGAAAAGTGTTTGTTCATGTCTTTTACCCACTTTTCAATGAGGTTGTTAGCTTTTCCTTTGTAAATTTTTAAAATTTCCTTGTAGATGCTATGACCTAGCAACTGTACTTTTTTTTTTTTTTAATTTCAAAGCATTCTATAAATTAAGAACCAACAGCATGGTAGATGGGTCGTTCCATGACACTTGCCATCTTTCCGCTCTTCATAGCTATAAGACAGTATTTTGGAAAAAGAGTTGTTGATAAATGCCACTTAGAGAATCTCTGAGCCTTCATTATTACACAACATTGACTAAAATGTGGGGTAAAGCATCCTATTAAAAATGAAGTTAAGAAGTCTAGATAAACTTTAAAATTTATGCCCCAAATCCTATTGTATGTCAATCTATTATAAAAATAAAACAACATGATTCTAGATGGAATGTATCTCAAAATAATAAAAACTATGACAAACCCACAAGCAATATCATACTGAACAGGCAAAAACTAGAAGCACTTCCTTTAAAATCTGGCACTAGACAAGGATGCCCTTCCTCAGCACTCCTATTCAATATAGTATGGGAAGTTCTAGCCAGAGCAATCAGGCAAGAAAAAGAAATAAAGGGCATTCAATTAGAAAAAGAGGAAGTCAAATTGTCTCTGTTTGCAGACAACGTCATGGTATATTTAGAAGATCCCAACGTCTCAGCCCAAAATCTCCTTAAATTGATAGGCAGCTTCAGCAAAGTCTCCAGATACAAAATCAATGTGCAGAAGTCACAAGCATTCCTATAAACCAGTAACAGACTAACAGAGAACCAAATCAAGAGTGAACTCCCATTCACAATTGCTGCAAAGAGAATAAAATACCTAGGAATACAACTGACAAAGGATGTAAAGGACCTCTTCAAGGAGAAATACAAACCACTGCTCAAGGAAATAAGAGAGGACACAAACAGATGGAAAAACTCCATTCTCATGGTTAGGAAAATGGCCATACTGCCCAAAGTAATTTATAGATCCATTGCTATTCCCATCAAGCTACCATTGATCTTCTTCACAGAACTGAAAAACAAAACAAAACAAAACAAAGCAAAATAAAAAAAAAAAAAACTTTTAACTTAATATGGAACCAAAAGAGAGCCCACCTAAATAAGACAATCTGAAGCAAAGAGAACAAAGCTGGAGACATCATGCTACCTGACTTCAAACTATACTGTAAGGCTACAGTAATCAAAACAGCATGGTACTGATACCAAAAGAGATGTGTAGACCAATGGAACAGAACAGAGGCCTTGTTAGCAATGCCACACATCTACAACCATCTGATCTTTGACAAACCTGACAAAAAGAAGCAATGGGGAAAGGGGTACCTGTTTAACAAAGGCTGTTGGGAAAACTGGCTAGCAGTGTGCAGAAAGAAGAAACTAGACCCCTTCATGACACCTTACAGTAAAATTAACTCCAGATGGATTAAAGTCTTAAACATAAGACCTAACACCATAAAAACCCTAGAAGAAAACACAGGCAAAACCATTCAGGACATACACATAGGCAAGTACTTCATGACTAAAACAGCAAAAACAATGGCAACAAAAGCCAAAATAGACAAATGGGACCTAATTGAGCTCCAGAGCTTCTGTACAACAAAAGAAACAATCATTGGAGTGAACTAGTAACCAACAGAATGGGAAAAAACTTTTGCAGTCTATCCATTTGACAAAGGGCTAATTTCCAGAATCTACAAAGAACTAAAACAGGTTTACAAAAAAAAAAAAAAAAACATTCAAAAGTGTGAGAAGGATATGAACAGATACTTTTCAAAAGAAGACATATATGAGGCCAACAAACATATGAAAAAATGCTCATCACTGGTCATTAGAGAAATGCAAATCAAAACTACATCGAGATGCTGTCTCATGCCAGTTAGAATGGTAATCATTAAGAAATCTGAAGACAATAGATTCTGGAGAGGATGTGAAGAAATGTGAACACTTTTACACTGTTGGTGGGAGTGTAAATTAGCTCCACCGTTGTGGAACACAGTGTGGCAATTCCTCAACGATCTAGAAATAAAAACACCCTTTGACCCAGCAATCCCTTACTAGGCCTATACCCAAAGGATATATGTTCATGTGGCACTGTTTATAATAGCAAAGACAAGGAACCAACCCAAATGTCCATCAATGATAGGCTGGACAAAGAAAATGTGGCACATATATACCATGGGATGTTATGTAGCCATAAAAAATGATAAGTTCATGTCCTTTGTAGGAACATAGAAGAATCTGGAAACCATGATTCTTAGCAAACTGACACAAGAACAGAAAACCAAACACCTCATGTTCTCACTCACAGGTAGGTGCTAAACAATGATAACACATGGACACAGGGAGGGAACATCACACACTGGTGTATATTGTGAGGTGAGGGACTAGGGAAGGAACAGAGGGGATGGGGAAGTTGGAGAGGGATAACACTAGGAGAAATGTTATGTAGGTGACTGGGGGATGGAGACAGCAAACTACCATGGCATGTGTGTACCTATGCAACAATCCTGCAAGATCTGTACATGTACCCCAGAACTTAGAGTATAATTTAAAAAAAAAAAGAAGAAAAATTTAATGTTAAGTATATCAGTGACACAGAAATAATGAGGCAAGATTGTTTAAATATGTTGCAAATAATGTTAAATAATCATACTCTCTAAATTTAAATTCTTTATCGCCCTATATGTACTGTCTCTCAACACTTGACTTCACAGCGACAATCCTTAGTGAACCCATCTAAGATCCATCTATCATCATACAATAAAGATTTGGAGCTGCTCTTTTATGCTTATCAAATAACCTCAGGTTTCATGAATAAAGAGAGACAGGCTAGCTCCTTTCTGTTCTGTAGCATTAGTTCTGACCATGCCTAAAAAGTAACAGCTGCAAGCAGCCTGATTTTTATTTAACATCTTGACATTTTGCAAGGTATTTCTAAAATATATTACTAATATTTAGTTTTTGGTCGTATTACCAATATTCGAAGGAACTATAATTATTATTCACTTTTCATTTGAAACTACAGAAGCAATAGTAACAAAAAGTTGCAATATGAAATCCATTATTAAATAGCTTTCAACATAATAAATTATTTGCTACAAAACAGCAAAATCTAGTTATTGATACTTTCCCACTAGAATGGCATTGTTTTTTCTTTTTACCACATTTTAGGTGAATTCTATTTGTTTTAATCTCAATTTTATTGTGCATTTCTGTAAGTACTAAAAATACCAGCAGTGTGAGCAGCAATTTGCTACTTAACAAAGCTCCAAGTAACACTGTAGTATGCCACTTGCTAGTAGTGCTATGTTTTATCCGGAAGAGATTAGGAGGAGGAGCCAAAATCCAATTATGAAGTGGTAGAATTTCAGCACTTAATTCCCAAGTGTTACTATCAACATAAATTCACTGGTTGTGTGTTTCCATAACTGTCTGCCAGGCACTGAAACTGTGACATAGCATCTCTCTTGTGACTTCACGGGCTCAATTAGCTCCAAATGATTATGTATAAAATTTCCACTTATTAGTTAAAGGTGTCAACTTTGGCTGTATGATTTCCCTGTTTTAAAATTAGCATAATTTTCTCACCTATACTGTGAATTTTCTACACCTAAAAAGTTATCTGCAGTTGTACTTTATCAGCCTACTGAATAGGGTCAGAAAGATTATATATAACATATGTTTTGGCTCCTCTCTGAAACAAATTTAAGATTTTTAAAAATCTTAAGCCAAAGCACTGAAGCTAGCTAAGAATTCCTATACTCACGCAGAATTAGTTAAATGTTCCAGTTCTACAAAAATTATTCTAAATTTTAACACATTTTTTAAAATATGAATCTTCTATGATCGGCAGTGATGACCTTATCGTGTTATCTCAAGTTAAACAGCGACTGGATGGCATAAACTGCCCAATTTTCCACCGTTATATTTTAAAATGTTCCTAAAACTATACGTATTATTGACTGTTCCCTGATCTTGTCAGATGAAGAACAATAATTTCTTCTCTTCCAAGGCTAATACGACATCCCTTATCTATTCACAGTGCTATTTGTTTTGCATTCTCAGGAAAATTTACCTAATAGTTACTCTCTATCATAGAATCCTTCTAATTCATCTTTAATTCCCTGGGCAATTTTCATTCTAAATCAACATAGGTTTTGGAATTTTTTTGTAGTATTAAACAGCTACACTGTATTTTATTATTTTAATAATGATAATAAAATAACAAAAATTATAGTGACTAGAAAGTAATTATCCTCAACCTCTATTCCTTCTCCCTTTTTGTTATTACATATTCGATAGTCACATTTCTTCCAAAATTCCACTTACTACCCGTGTTTTTTAATTGTTAAAAAATTATTTTTGCTGTGCTCCAGTGAGTTCTGCCCAGTTCAAACTTCCTGGTGGCTTCATTTATGCTGTGAGGGGAAAACCACCTACTCAAGCCTCAGTTATGGCTGACACCCTTTCCCCACCAAGCTCAAGCATCCCAGGTCGACTTCAGACTGCTGTGCTGGCAGCCAGAATTTCAAGCCAGTGGATCTTAGCTCACTGGGCTATGTGAGGGTGGTATCTGCTGAGCTGGACCACTTGGTACCCTGGCTTAAGCCCCCTTCCCAGGGGGGTGAACAGTTCTGTCTCAATGGCATTCCAGGTGCCACTGAGATATGAAGAGAAAAAAACCAAAAACCTCCTGTAGATAGCTTGGTAACTGCCCAAATGGCCACCAAATTTTGTGCTTGAGGCCTAGGGCCCTGGTTCGGCTTATCCTCCTGGACTGCACCCACTGTCTAACCAGTCCTAATGAGATGAGCCACGTGCCTCAATTTAAAGTGCAGAAATTACCCACTTTCTGTGTTGATCTCACTGGGAGCTGCAGACAAGAGCTGTTCCTATTTGGCCATCTTGCCAGCCAGCTGCTGTAGCCACACAGCCTCTCTAGATTCCTGCTCTCTGCCTTCTCTGGGCAGTGAATGTCTGAAAGAAAGGCAGCAGTAGCCCCAGTTAGTGGCTTGTAGATAAAACTCTCATTTCCCAGGGACAAGACACCTGGGAGAAGGAGTGACTGTAGGCACAGCTTCAGCAGATTTAAACATCCCTGCTTACTGGCTCTGATGAGAGCAGTGGATGTCCCAGCACAGTGCTGAAACTCTACTAAAAGACAGTCTGCCTCCTCCAGTGGATTGCTGAACCCTTTTGTCCAGATGGAGAGACACCTCCCAGCAGGATTCCACAGACACCCCATAGAGGAGTGCTCCAGCTGGAATCTGGCCAGTGCCCCTCTGGGATGAAGCATCCAGAGAAAGGAACAGACAGTAATCTTTGCTGTTCTGCAGCCTCTGCTGGTGATACCCAGGCAAACAGGGTCTGGAGTGGACCTTCAGCAAACTTGAGCTGACCTGCAGCAGTGGGGCCTGACTCTTAGAAGAAAAACTAACAAACAGAAAGCAATAGAGTCAGCATCGAGAAAAAGAATGTCCACACAAAAATTTCCATGCAAAAATCACCAACATCAAAGACTACCACTACTACTACTCTGTGGTAGATAAATCCACAGAGATGAGAAAAAAAAGTGCAAAAAGGCTGAAAATTCCAAAAACCAGAATGCCTCTTCTCTTTCAAAGGATCATGTTTCCTTGCCAGCAAGGGAACAAAACTGGACAGAGAATGAGTTTGATTAATTGACAGATGTAGGATTCAGAAGGTGAGTAATAACAAACTCCTCAGAGCTAATGGAGCATGTTCTAACCCAAAACAAGGAAGCTAAGAACCCTCAAAAAACAAGACTAAAAGGGCCGGGCGCGGTGGCTCAAGCCTGTAATCCCAGCACTTTGGGAGGCCGAGGCAGCTGGATCACGAGGTCAAGAGATCGAGACCATCCTGGTCAACATGGTGAAACCTCGTCTCTGCTAAAACTACAAAAAATTAGCTGGGCATGGTGGTGTGTGCCTGTAATCCCAGCTACTCAGGAGGCTGAGGCAGGAGAATTGCCTGAACCCAGGAGGCGGAGGTTGCGGTGAGCCGAGATCGCGCCATTGCACTCCAGCCTGGGTAACATGAGTGAAACTCCGTCTCAAAAAAAAGAAAAAAAAAAAGCTAACTAGAATAACAAGTTTTAATAAGAATATAAATGACCTGAGGGAGCTGAAAAATCACAGCACAAGAACTTCATGAAGCATACACAAGTATCAGTAGCCAAATAGATCAAGTGGAAGAAAGTATATCAAAGACTGAAGATCAACTTAATGAAATAAAGCATGAAGACAAGATTAGAGAAAACTCAGAAAGAACCAACAAAGCTTCCAAGAAATATGAAACAATGTGAAAAGACAAAATCTAAGTCTGATTTGTGTACCTGACAGTAGAATGAAACAATGTTGAAAAACATTTTTCAGGATATTTTCCAGGAGAACATCCCCAATATATCAAGAGAGGCCAACATTCAACTTCAGGAAAAAAAAGATCACCACAAAGAAACTCCTCAAGAAGAGCAACCCAAAGACATATGCTTATCAGATTCACCAAGGTTGAAATGAAGGGGAAAATGTTAACGGGAGCCACAGAGATAGGTCAGGTTACCCACAAAGGGAAACACATCAGAATAACAGTAGGTTTTGGTGCAGAAACCCTACAGGGCAGAAGAAAGTGGAAACCAATATTCAACATTAAATAAAATAATTTACTTTTTTCCCCCAAGGCTTATTATTTATTTATTTATTTATTATACTTTAGGTTCTGGGGTACATGTGCAGATCATGCAGGATTGTTGCACAGGTACACACATGGCAATGTGGTTTGCTGCCTCCATCCCCCCATCACCTACATCTGTCATTTCTCCCCATGTTATCCCTCCCTGACCTCCCCACCTCCCCAATGTCCCTCCCATGCTCCCCCCAAAAAATCCCTGTGTACATGTGTTCTCATTGTTCATCACCTGCCTATGAGTGAGAACATGAGGTGTTTGATATTCTGTTCTTGTATCAGTTTGCTGAGAATGATAGTTTCCAGATTCATCCATGTCCCCACAAAGGACACAAACTCATCATTTTTTATGGCTGCATAGTATGCCATTGTGTATATGTGCCACATTTTCCTTGTCCAGTCTGTTGTCGATGGGCATTTGGGTTGGTTCCAGGTCTTTGCTATTGTAAACAGTGTGCCACTATGAACATGTGTGTGCACGTGTCTTTATAATAGAATGATTTATAATCCTTTGAGTATATATTGAGTAATGGGGTTGCTGGGTAAAATGGCGTTTCTATTTCTAGGTCCTTGAGGAATCGTCACATTGTCTTCCACAGTGGTTGAACTAGTTTACACTCCCACCAGCAGTGTAAAAGTGGTCCTATTTCTCCACATCCTCTCTAGCATCTGTTTTCTCCTGACTTTTTAATGATTGCCATTCTAATTGGCATGAGAAGGGTATCTCAATGTGGTTTTGATTTGCATTTCTCTAATAATCAATGATGATGAGCATTTTTTTCATATGTTTGTTGGCCTCATATATGTCTTCTTTTAAAAAGTGTCTGTTCATATCCTTCTCCCACTTTTGGATGGCTTTGTTTGTTTTTTTTCTTATAAATCTGTTTTAGTTCTTTATAGATTCTGGATATTAGCCCTTTGTCAGGTGGGTGTATTGCAAAACTTTTTTTCCCATTCTGTCAGTTGACAGTTTACTGTAATGATTGTTTCTTTTGCTGTACAGAAGCTCTGGAGTTTACTTAGTTCCCATTTGTCTATTTTGGCTTTTGTCGTCATTGCTTTTGGTGTTTTAGTCATGAAGTACTTGCCTATGCCTATGTCCTGAATGGTTTTGCCTAGGTTTTCTTCTAGGATTTTTATGGTGTTAGGTCTTATGTTTAAGTCTTTAATCCGTCTGGAGTTAATTTTACTGTAAGGTGTCATGAAGGGGTCTAGTTTCTTCTTTCTGCACACTGCTAGCCAGTTTTCCCAGCAGCCTTTGTTAAACAGGGACTCCTTTCCCTATCGTTTGTTTTTGTCAGGTTTGTCAAAAATCAGATGGTTGTAGATGTGTGGCATTGCCCTCAGGTCCTCTCTTCTGTTCCATTAGTCTACATCTCTGTTTTGGTATCAGTACCATGCTGTTTTGACTACTGTAGCCTTGTAGGATAGTTTGAAATCAGGTAACGTGATGCCTTCACCTTTGTTCTTTTTGCTTAGGATTGTCTTGGCTATGCAGGCTCTCTTTTGGTTCCATATGAATGTTAAGTTGTTTCCTTCCTGTTCTGTGAAGAAGGTTATTGGTAGCTTGATGGGGATAGTGTTGAATCTATAAATTACTTTGGGCAGTATGGCCATTTTCACGATATTGATTCTTCCTAACCATTCAAACCAGAATTTCATATTTAGTCAAACTAAGTTTCATAAGTAAAGAAGAAATCAATTCTTTTACAAACAAGCAAATGCTAAGAGATTTTGTCACCACCAGACCTGACTTACTAGAGCTCCTGAAGGAAGCACTAAATATGGAAAGGAAAAACTGGTACCAGCCACTGCATAAACATACCAAATTGTAAAGACCATCAACGATATGAATAAACTGCATCAACTAATGGGCAAAATAACCAGCTAGAATCATAATCACAGGATCAAATTCACATATAACAATATTAATCTCAAGCGTAAATGGTCAAATGCCCCAATTATAAGACACAGACTGGAAAATTGGATAAAGAGTCTAGATCTATTGTTGTGCTGTATTTAGGAGAAACAACATCTCATGTAAAAAGACACACATAAGCTCAAAATAAAGGGATGGAGGAATATTTACAAAGCAAATGGAAAGGGAAAAAAAAGCAAGCATTGCAATCCTGGTCTCTGATAAAACAGGCTTTAAACTAATCAAGATTAAAAAAAGACAAACAAACGGTAAAGGGATCAATGCAACAAGAACAGCTACCTATCCTTAATATATATGCTCCCAACACAGAAGCACCTAGATTCATAAAGTAAGTTCTTACAGACCTACAAAGAGACTTAGACTCCCACACAATAATAGTGGGAGACTTTAACACCCGACTGTCAATATTAGACACATGCAGAAGAATATAACTGCATCCTCAGCTCTCAACTCACAAAAATCAACTCAAGATGAATCAAAGACTTAAATCTAAGACCTGGAAACATAAAATTCTGGGAGATAACATTGGAAAAACCGTTTGAAACATTGGCTTAGTCAAAGCGTTCATGAGCAAGAACCAAAAAGCAAATACAAGCAAAACAAAGATAAAAAATGGGATCTAATTAAACTAAAGTGCTTCTGCACCACAACAGAAATAATCAGCAAAGTAAAGAGGTAAGGCACAGAGTGGAAGATAATATTCACAAACGGTGCATCCAACAGAAGATTAAATTCCAGAATCTACAAGGAACTCAAACAAATCAGCTAAATAAAAACAAATAATCCCATCAAACAATGAGCCAAGGGCATGAATAGACAATTCTCAAAAGAAGATACACAAACAGCCAACAGACATATAAAAATGCTCAACATCACTAATTATTAGGAAAATGTGAATCAAAATCACCTTGCTCCTTCAAGAATGGCCATAATTGAAAAATCATAAAACAATAAATGTTGGTGTGAATATGGTATAAGGAAAATATTTTTACACTTTTGGTGATAATGTAAACCCCTACAACTATTATGAAAAAATGTATGGAAGTTTCCTAAAGAACCAAAAGTAGAATTACTATTTGATACAGCAATCCCATTACTGAGTATATACCTAGAGGTACAAAAGTAATTGTATGTAAAAGACACTTGCACACATGTTTATAGCACAACACTATATAACTGCAAAAATGTGGAACTAGCCTAAATGCCATCAACCAAAAAGTGAATTTAAAAAATGTGGCATATATATACAATATATATATGCACCATGAAATACTACTAAGCTATAAAAAAGAAAGATTGTACTTACACATTGTATATGACCTAGGGAACAATAAAATATATTATTTGTATAGAAAACCTCTCTAAAAAGTGGATGCAAAATAAAAATATTTAAGGATAGTTTAAAACTTTGCCAAGAACCTAGAGAAATTTTGAAATCATTTCATAAATAGATATACACATAGTAGAAAAGTTACCAAAGCAAGAAGAAATTTTAATAACTCTAAATAGTTTTTAATTTATTTATATTCTTCAGTGATAATAGCATTTGTTGTTTATGCTTTAATAGCTCTATAAACACAAAAATGTACATAGGAAAAAGAAGAAGAAAATAGCAGCTTTAATAACAAAAAAATCTTAAAATTACTTACTGGCATGTAGTAGGTCCCTAAGTATTTAGTAGAAAATCTAGGGCTCAAAGTTGAGAAGAAATAATAGAAAACTTCTGCCTTCTCCTAAACACAAAGTAGGACAAAAGTTCATTGGCTTTCACATGCATGACTGTTGGGAAGCCCAGAAAGAAATAAATAAAAATTCTTGAAAAGCGATTACTTTTTTCAGGCTCAAGTAAAAAAACTGAAAATGCTCTTGAGGGCCTTGCCAGAATTTAAGTTCATATATACAGTATTTTCAAACATTACAGAGAATCTCAAGGGTTGAAAAAAAATAGAGCTTATTAATTCAATGTTTTATTCAATTCTGAAGTTCTTTTATTTCTCTGATTAAATAATCAAACGTAATAATTATCTGTAGAACTGTTATACAATCTCTAACATAAAATTTCTTTTGGTAGGTAAGATAATTTTAAGTTTTTGAAGTACATCTGTTGTGTAAACACTATGAGATAACATTGGGAACACTTTATGTCATTTAGTGAAGTGAGTAATCCACAGCAAGATGTCAATGTTTTTATGAGAGACTAGTTCTGTGAGTAATTAGTGTCTGGCTATAATATATTGAAAATATGAAATGTGTCATACATAGCCAACTTGCAAATTTTATATTCATTTACAGAATCACTTAAACATTTTCAGCTCATACTACAACAGATATCAGAGACAAAATAATATACAGAAAGACATTAAATAAAAAGTCTTTCAAAACCTTTTCAAATGTCAAGTTCACTTGGACATGCTTAAGAAGCTGTATTATTTTGTTAGTGAAATTGATCAGAGCAGCTCTATGTTGAATAATAGATTTCAACCTCTACAGCTATTTTCCTAAATAATATTTTGTTTGTATTTATGTAAAAGTATCTCCAATAATTTATAATGTATTAAATATATTTTGTAACAACACGGAATTAACTGTTCAGAAATTGTTCATTTACTAATTGCTCTACATTACCATCAAATGGCTAGAAATATCCAATCAACATTATTCAAATCATTTTTCCTAAAACAAGTAAAATTTTTCTAAGTAATACATACTGAAAATAATTTATCTTTATTTTAAGCATGGTAAAGTATATTTATTCTTTAGGTATTTGCGGAATTACTATTTTCTGCTTTTATAAAAAGGCCAATATCTTTCAGACTATGTATAATGGCAAGGAAAAGTTCAGAACTAAATGCTAAAACATAACTAAGTCATCTAGAATTTTTATTGTACCCATTAATCTCATTATTATTATCTTCAGATGCTGCATTTAGCCCTATTCGTAATCCTGAAACCAAAATTTTGTTATTCTGCCTGCTTGTGTAATGTTTCCTTTCTATAATCAAGGAAAAATGTAGAAAATTTACCCAATTTTTATCTGCATATTAATTCAACACACATTTATTTCACATCCACTTAGTCAAGTGTCTTTTCTTGCTATTAGTCCAAGATGAAGTAAATACAGTTTTTACATTCAAATGACTCAGAGTTTAGTGGAACTAATATTGTGGAAAATTACAAATAAAAGATAAGCAAAGTAACTTTCGGCAAGTGAAGGATGCTTTCAAAGCCCACAGTATAAATATCTTGAAGGCTTTCTGGAGAATAAACAATTTAATTGAAAGATAAATTAAAATAGGAATTAGCCTAAACAAGAGGAATGAGATAAGATAATATCAAGTCACAGGTATGGGGCAGTTATAGTTAAAGCAAAGAGATGAGAAGAGCAAAAAACATTCAGAGACCTGTAAGTTAGTTTGTAGAGTTGGAATGTGAGAGCACTGAGGAAGGAAAGGAATACTATGTGGGAACTCTTGTCACTTAGAGATTATGCCTTTTATACAATAAAAGCATTGTGAGATGTTCTAAAAAAATTAAGCTGTATATTAAGAGCATGCAGATTTACTAGTATCTTGAAATAACACTTATTTGGAACAAGAAGAATGATAATTACAAGAAATAGCTGTTGCAAAAATGACATTAAAAAACATGTCATTGTTTGGTACAAGATGATGATGGCTTTAACTGCGGTTGGTTGCTAGGTGGATAAATATGATTACAATATACAGAAAGAAATAAAAGACGTAATTTATATGTCCTAGCAATAGGATATCAACTCTCTGGTTTCTGTCATAAGCTAGGGAATGATAAGGCTAATCATTGAGAACCTACAACCCCCAAAAAAGATTTAGGGGCAAAGATAAGGAGATCATATTTATCATTTCTGCTTTTCTCAAAGTTACAGATAATGACCCTTTTGTCATATATTCCCTTCATTATTTTCTGCTTTACTTTTCCACAACATACTTGGATGTTACCTTCCTTGACTGATTACCTGGCTTACTTCTTAATGTTTTGTTTTCATAACACTTTATAATAAATAGACATCCTACTGGATATCATAAAACAATATTTATTTAATATTGTTTCTGGAAAAAAAAAACAAAAAGGACTGTATACTGCACATAAAGCTAGCATATATAAGCAAAATAATGTCTTGTTAAAAAGCATTGTGCAAATAGTACTTATTGTTTTATTTTCATACCATGGTTAATATAATCTGATTTCATTATCTGTTAAATTTTCTTAGAGATGGAATCTTTTATGACTCACATCCAATAATGTGTAAATAATTTTATGTTATACAGATGCAATGATTAGTAGTTTATAAACATTGATTATAGAAAAAATATAACTCAACAAAGTAATGCCTTAGATATTCTGACTGAAAATCATTTTCAACTCCAAATTCTTGACTCATTTAATTCAAAGGTTAAAATTTTATTCAGCCAATTGACTTACTAAAATTTTGAAGCTATATGTTCTATAGGCATTGAACAAATTCAAATCTGATGAATGCAACCACTAGATTCTATTTCACATAACTATCAGTCAAAACTGTAGTTCAATGAAATATTAAAAAATCAATTAAAAGGAGGTAAACATGAAATAGATAACAGACATATGTGAAAAGCAGAAAAACAAATATCAAGATTATAGTTTCCAATACAACCATATAAATAATTAAAAATTAAATATAAATGTTACAAAAAATCAAGAAAATATAGAGTTCATAAGAATTAATTTTAAAATGATGATTGAGAGCAATAGATGTGTTCTATTGGAGACAGAGCAAGATGGCCTAATAGAAGCCTCCAGCAATCATTCCTTTCAGAAACACCAAATTGAAACAGTATTCACACAAAAAAGCACCTTCATAAGAACTAAAAATGAGGTGAGTAATCACAGTACCTGGTTTTAACATCATATTAAGGAAAGGGAACTGAAGAGGGTAGAAAGACAGCCTTGGGTAGAAAAGGCCATCTTGAATCATCTACACCACTCTTCTACTACCCCTGGCAGCGCCGGTGTGGTGCAGAGAGAATATATGTGCATTTGTTGAAGAGAGAGTGCAGTTATTAAGGGGCTTTTCTTTGAAACTCAATGCTGCCCTATTATACTAGAAAGCAACATGGGATAGAACTTAGTCAATAACCACGCAGGGAACACTTAGACCATCCCTAGGCAGAGGGGAATCGTCCTCCCTAGTTGTCAGAATCTGAGTATTAATCAGCAAGCCACACCACCTCAAGCTAAAGTGCTATGGAGTTCTAAACAAACTTGAAAGGCAGTCTAGGCAACAACGACTACAATTCCTGGGCAATTCCTGGTGTTGTGCTGGGCTCAGTGCCAGTAGACTTAGGGTACACATGACCAAGTGAGATATCAACCGGGGCAGACAAGGAAGTGTTTGCATCACATCTCCAACTTCAGGCAGTGGAGCTCATAGTTCCAGGAGAGACTCATTCCATCTACTTGAGAAGAGAGAAGGGGAGAGAAGAGGACAGGGGAGATTAAAGAGGATTTTTTCTTGCAAGTTAGATACAAGCTCAGCCACAGTAAAATAGGGCACTAGGCAGAGTCCTGAGATACCTATTCGAACCCCAACTCCTGGACAACATTTTTAGACACACTGTAGACCAGAAGGGAACCCATTGCTTTAAAGGGAAGAACTCAGTCTTGGCAGAATTGATTACCCGATGAGTATAGATCCTGTAGGCCATCAATAATCAGCAGTGGTTGCCAGGCAGTACTGGTTATGGGCCTTTGGTAGGAGTCAGAGCAGTGCTGGTTTCAGTGGTGATCCAGCATATTCCTAGCTGTGATGACTTCAGGAAAAGACTCTTTTTGATACAGGAAAGGAGAGGGTGGAGTAAAATGAACGTTGTCTTGTGGTTTGAGTACCAGCTCTGCCACAGTGTGTTTGAGCACCAAGCAAGCTCCTGGGGTCCTTAATTCCAGGCCTTTCCTTCTGTATGGCGTTTCTAGACCTACCCTGGGCCAAAGGAAAGCCAAATTCACTAAAGGGAGAGAATCATGAGTGGCAGCATTAACCACAAGCTGACTAAAGAATCATTGGGCCTTGAGTGAACATGGGCAACAGCCAGGCAGTACTTACTGTAGGTCTTGAGTTTGGTGGCCACGGGAGAGACTTGTCTGCTTAAGGAAAGGGGAGGAATTAGTGGGAAGAACTTTGTCTTGTGGCTTGAGGGCCAGCTTAGCTGCAGTAGAATAGAGCACCAGGTAGATTTCTAAAGTTTTTGACTCCAAGCCTGGCCCCTGGACAGCATTTTCAGACCCTCTAGCCTGGGGGGATCTTGTCATACTAAAGGAAGGACAAAAGAATGGTTTATTTAGCCACTTTTTGATGGTAGAGGCTTTAGAATTTGAGTAAACATAGGCAGTAGTCAGGCAGTGGTTGCTGTGAACATGAGGCATGACCCACTGCTGTGCTGGCTTTAGGCCTGGCAACAGTCCTAGTGGTGACGGCCACAAGAGTGGTTGTGCTACCCACGCCCCAGCTCTGGACAGCTCAGCACACACAGCAAATCTGTCTAGGAAAACTAAGGAAAGAGAACAAGAGTCTTTGCATGTTAATCAAGAGAATTCTTCCAGATTCTAACCAAGACCACCTTGGCGGTACTTCTATGAATCTGCAATACAGCAGTACCAGGCTTGGCGTAAAAACTAAAGCAAAGAGCCTGTAGTGACTAACAACTGAAATCAACCACTGAAGTCCTTTCAAATATCACAAAGCCTTCCCAAGAAGAATAGATCCAAACAACCCCAGACTGTGAACACTGCAAGTAATACCTAACTCTTCAATTCCCAGACACCAGTGAACATCCAAAAGCATCAAGACCAACCAGAAAAACATAACCTCATCATATGAATTTAATAATGTACAAATGACAAAATCCAGAGGTTGTGTCAGAAATATGTGACATTTCAGACAGAGAACTCAAAATAGCTGATTTGAGGAAGCCAAATGAAATCCAAGGTAATACAGAGAAGGAATTCAGAATACTATCAGATAAATGTATCGAAGAGATTAATATAATTTAAAAGAATCAAGCTTAAATTGTTTAACTGAAGCAGATTTTACCAAGAAGAAGAAAGAATTAGTGAGTTTGAAGATAGGCTGATGGAAAATACAAAGTAAGAGGAAAAATGTAGTAAGGAGAAGTGAAAGAATAAAGAAGTAAAAAGTATGAAACATGCCTACTTTCTAGAAAATAGCCTCCACAGGGCAAATCTAAGAGGCACTTGCCTGAAAGAGGAAGTGGAGATAGAGGTTAAATTATTAATACTTTACTAATAGAAAGGCAGAAAGAAAAATGAGATGAGGAGACCACAAAACACCCAGAAAACAAATCACAAAATGGTAGAAGTCCTCACTTATCAATAACAATGATTGTAAATAGAATAAACTCTCTATTCTAATCAAAAGACATAGAGTGATTGAACAGATAAAAAAAAAAAAAAAACAAGGAGACAGGAGTATGTATACTTAGACAAAATAGATTTCAAGACAAAAAAATATAAAATAAAAAAGGTTATTGTATAATTATAAAGTGACGAATTCAGCAAGATAATAAAACAATTGTAAGTATGTATGCACTCAATGTTGGAGCACCCAAATACACAAAACAAGTATTAATAGAGCTAAAGAGAGAAATAGATACCAATACAATAATAGCTGTAGATTTCAACACTCCAGTTTCAGCAGATACAGAACGTCCAGACAGAAAATCAACAAAGACACATGGGACTTAATCTACACTGAAGAGCAAATGGACCTAAGGAACATTTACAGAATATTTTACTATTGGCTGCAAAATACGCATTCTTCTCCTGAGCACATGAATCATTCTGAAGGATAGCCAACATCTTAGACCACCAAACAAGAGGAAAAAAAATAATAAAATCACATTCAATATCTTATATGGCAACAACACAAGAAGGTTAGAAATTAATAACAAAGTAAGTTTGAAAATATATGAATACATGGAAATTAAATAATAAGTTCATGAATGATAGTGGGCCAATGAGGAAATTAGAATAAAAATTTAACATGTTTGAAACTAATGATAATTAAAAAGAAAACCTATGAGATTCTTATGAAATATAGCAAAAGCCTATGGAATACAAAAAAGGTAGTACTAAGATGAAAGTGTATAGCTATAATTACCTGCATCTAAAAGTGTAGAAAAACTTTGAATAACCTAATAATCCATCTAATAATGCAACTAGAAAAGTGAAAGAAAACTAAACCCCATGTTAGAAAAAAGAAACAGTAAAGATTACAGCAGAAATAAACAAAATCAAAATTTAAAAATTACAATACATGAGATCAGTGAAATAAAAAGGTAAACCAAATTGTGTTTTTATGAAAAGATAAATAAAATCGACATATCTTTAGCCAAACCAAAAAAATAAAAAAAGATAGAAAACCCAAATTCATAAAAATCAAAAATAAAAAAGGAGATATTACAACCAATGCCACAGAAACTTAAAGGTTTATTAGAGAATACTATGAACAACTATATTTCGATAAATCAGAAAACCTAGACAAAATAGACAAATTCCTAGTCACATACAATGTACCAAGGTTACACCATGAAGAAATAAAATAACCTGAGTATACCAATAGAAGTAACAAGATCGAAGTGGTCAAAATATCTCCCAGTTTAAAAAAAAAAAATCAACATACAAAAATCAGTAGAATTTCTATAGGCTAACAGTGAAAAATCTGACTAAATTTTAAAAATTTCATTTACAATGGCTACAAATAAAATAAAATATCTAGGAATAAACTTAAGAAGTAAAAGTTCTCCACTATAAAAACCACAAAACTTTGATGCAAGAAACTGAAGAGTGCACAGAAAATGGAGAAACAGTCCATGCTAATGTATAGAAAGACTCAATATTGTGAAAATGTCTACACTACCTAAAGCAATCTACAGATTCAATGCAACCTCTATCAAAATACTAATAAGAGTCTTCACAGAAATAGCCAAAAATAAATAAATAAATAAATAAATAAATAAATAAATAAATAAATAAATGTATGTATGTACGTATATGGAGCCACAAAAGGCCAAAAACAGGAAAATCTGTCCTGAGCAAAAAGAACAAACCTGGAGCAATCACATTACCTGACTTCAAATTGTACTGCAGAACTACAGTAATCAAAGCAACATGGTCCTGGCATAAAAGCAGACATATAGAGCAGTGGAACAGAACAGAGAACTCAGAAATAACTCCTTACATTGAGAAAAAAACAATATCTTCAATAAATAGTGCTGGGAAAACTGTATATCCATATGGAAAATAATGAAACGAATCCCCTATCTCTTGCAATAATAAAAAATCAAGTCAAAATGGATTAGATACATCAACCTCAGACCTCATACTATAAAATTACTATAAGAAATCTTTCGGGAAATTTTCCAGAATAGTGGTCTAGGCGAAGATTTCCTGAGCAACACCTCACAAGCACAGAAAACCAAAGCAGAAGTGGACAAATGACATTACAGCGAGCTAAAATGCTTCTGCACAGCAAAGAAAAGCATCAACAAAATTAAGACACAGCCCACAGAATGGGAGAAAACCATTAACTCCAGTTCCCTGTTATATGGTGAACTGTGACTCCCCAAAATTCAAATGAAAGGCAACCAAAGCAAAAATGGACAAAAGAGATTGCATCAAGTTAAAAAGCTTCAGCACAGAAAAGGATACAATTAACACAGTGATGAGACAATCCACAGAAAGGGAAAAAATATACACATTACCCATTTTGACAAGATATTAATGATCAGAATACATAAGGATTCAAACAAGCCTCTAGGAAAAATTTTAATAATTCAATGAAATTTGGCAAATCATTTGAATATACATTTCTCAAAAGAAGACATACAAATGGCAAATTGGCATATAAAAAGGTGCTCACTATCATTGATCATCAGACAGATGGAAATCAAAACTACAATGAGATATTCTCACCCCATTTAAAATGGCTTTTATACAAATGACAGGCAGTGAGAAATGCAGACGAGGGTGTGGAGAAAAGGGAAGCCTTGTACGCTGTTTTTGGGAATGTAAATTAGTACAGCCATTATGAAGAAGAGTTTGGAGGTTTTTCAGAAAACTAAAAATAGAGCTACCATATAACCCAGCAATCCCACTGCTAGACATATGCTCAAAAGAAGGAAAAACAGTATTATTAGTATACAAAAGAGATATTGTGCTCCTATGCTATTGCAGCACTATTCCCAATAGCCAAATTCCTTTAGGAATAACTATCTTTCATTTTTTTAAATTATACTTTAACTTCTGGGGTACATGTGCAGAACCTGCAAGTTTGTTAGAAAAGTATACATGTGCCATGGTAGTTTGCTGCATACATCACCCCATCATCCACATTAGCTATTTCTCCTAATGCTATCCCTCCCCTATCCCCCCTAACCCCTGCTATCCCTCCCCTAACCCCTGGCCCTGTGTGATGTTTTTCTCCCAGTGTCCATGTGTTTTTATTGGTCAACATTCACATATAAGTGCGGACATATGGTGTTTGATTTTTATATTCCTGTGTTAGTTTGCTGAGAAAGATGGTTTCCAGCTTCATCCATGTCCCTGCAAAGGACATGAACTCATCCTTTTTAAAGCTGCGTAGTACTCCATGTGTATATGTGACACATCTTCTTTATCCAGTCTATCATTGATGAGCAGTTGGGTTGATTCCAAGTCTTTGCTATTATGAACAGTGCCGAAATAAGCATATGTGTGCATGTGTCTTTATAATAGAACGATTTATAATCCTTTGGGTATATACCCAGTAATGGAATGGCTGGGTCAAATAGTGTTTCTAGTTCTAGATACTTGAGGAATCACCACACTGTCTTCCACAATAGTTGAAATAATTTACACTCCCACCAACAGTGTAGAAATGTTCTTATTTCTCCACATCCTCTCCAGCATCTGCTATCTACTGATTTTTTAATGATCACCATTCTAACAGAATGAAAAAATGTACAAGGGTGGAAGTAGGATCCAAGTACATGAAGAGCAAATAGAAAAAGGAAAGCGAGCACAAGAATCATACTAGAATAAAACGAGATACCACTTGAACACATATTCTGGAAGTTTAAATATAAGAGACTAAAAACAATGTAATGTGAAAATAAGTGGATCAAGTTTTAGCTTCTGCATTCCTGGCTGTGTGCCTTGATAGGGCAAAGTAAATAACCAATTAAAGTGTGATTCCTTCTCTATACAATGTAGATGACATACTATGGGTATAATAATGCCTATTCAAATTTTTACAGGGGGCCAAGCACCATGGCTTATGCCTATAATTTCACCACTTTGGGAGGCCAAGGCAACTGGATAACCTGAGATTAGGAGCTCGAGACCAGCCTGGCCAATGTAGTGAAACTTGGTTTTTACTAAGAATACAAAAATTAGCTGGATGAGGTGGCACAAGCCTATAGTTTTAACTACTTGGGAGGGTGGGGCTGGAGAATCACTTGAATCTGGGAGGCATAGGTCACTGTGATTTGAGATTGCTCCACTGCACTCCAGCCTAGGTGACAGAGCAAGACACCATCTCAAAAAATAATAAATAAATAAATAAATAAATAAATACAGGGAATAATACCTCTGTTATGTAGCATGGCACCTGGCTATTGTATGGATTTAATCAATGATATTAGCATTATGAACATTAAGAAAATGACATAATAAAAGATGTTTTCAGAAGCCATCATGTGCATGAATTAGAAGACTGCATTATAATTCGCAGGAATGTTGAGATCTTGTTTAGGACTGGGGTTGGTAGAAAGAGGAAAATTACTGTACAATACAGTGTGCATCCAGCTTAAGAGTATGTGATCCATACAAGTGGAGGTAGAGTAAAACTGATAGAAGCACGCGGTTCCTACTAAACAAATCATTTTGTTTTTCTGTGAGTTATTAGTTTTCCAATGACATTATTTCACTTTGTTTTAATTTTTAAAATATTTCTTCCCTCCTGTGGTAATAGTAGTTAATATAACACAGCCAATTAAAATCTAACACACTGATAAAATAGATTATGTTATACTGTGCGGGACTCTGAAAAAAATTCTCTAACTCTGCTTGCCCACAGAGATTATATTCATAAGCATTTCTTCAGCTATTATCCAAATTACAAATTAGAAGTAAACTTTTATACAAACATAGTTTGAACGCAGGTGGTGTTTTGATTATTTGCAACTGAACATTCTAATGAAGCCGTGAGAAGTGAATAGATGGTAATTTATTGAAAGAATTGAAAAGGGTGTTTTTAGCTGATACCTCAGAGTGAAAAGAATGCTTCATGAATTCACCAAGTATAAAATTTAAATTCTCCTGCTGAGTTAAATATGCCTTGACAATGTCAACGAACTTGGAGAAAAATGATAAATTACTATTACATGCTCCAGTTTCTGAAAGTCACACTGTTAGCTATTGTAAATATTGCAGGATACTACTGAAAAGCATGTTTTATATTTATCCTCATTATTCGTGCAAAATATTTTACCCTTCAGATCGCTATAAACTACAGCTGAGCTTAGAAAGTATTAATAAAGGCTTATATAGTTTTTTTCTCTTAAAGAAAATAGCAATATATAGCAGTTTTCTCATTTTAAATTTTATTTCATATTTTAATCTGTTATCTATAAAAATCATAAACTCCCTTATCATCCATATGCCTACAAATATGTATGTTAAGTTTCAGACAAAGTTCTCACTCTTATTGCTGAACATGTAGTTACAGAGTCCAGTAAAATTGGAATCTGTCCAACTATATCAGAAAGTTTTTCAGTTTTATTGAAAATAAAACTACCACAAGAGCAGGAAGAAATGATTGACAAGTAACATATAAAACCAAAAAAAATTGTTTTTAATGTTCTGTTTTCCAACTATCACATTGAAGGAAATGTTCTTTAAAATTCTGAAGCTGATGGAAATCATTTCTGTTCTTTAACATTAAACATTGGTGGATATGCAAATTAGTTCAACCATTGTGGAAGACAGTATGGCCGTTCCTCAAGGATCTAGAACCAGAAATACCATTCACCCAGCAATCCCATTCCTGGGTATATATCCGAAGGAATATATATCATTCTACTATAAAGACACATGCACATGTATGTTTATCGCAGTACTATTCACAATAGCAAAGACATGGAACCAAACCAAATGCCCATCAATGATAGACTGGATAAAGAAACTGTGGTACATATGCTCCATGGAATACTAGGTAGCCATAAATAGGAATGAGATCATGTCCTTTGCAGGGACATGCATAAAGCTGGAAGCCATCATTTTCAGCAAACTAACACAGGAACAGAAAACCAAAAACCACACATTCTCACTCATAAGTAGGAGTTGAAAATTGAGAATACATGGACACAGAGAGGGGAACAACATACACCCAGGACTGCTGGGAGTGAAGTGAGGGGAGGGAACTTAGAGAACGGGTTGATAGGTGCAGCAAACCATGTTGCCACTCATATACCTATGTATCAAGTCTGCACATTCTGTAGCTTGTATGCTGTTTTTTTTAAGGGGAAATAAAGAAAAAAAATAAAGTATTTTGATAAGAATAGTTTTAAAAACACAAAAGACAGTCAGATCTGTATTATGTGATCTAATAACTATTAACTTTTACATAACAAGTAAAATAATTACTGAATGTATCAATAGTCATAGCTGTATTTTTATAAGAACAAAAATTTTGATGTACGATCATGTTTAATTCTGTTATTTAACTTTGAATCTTAAAATAGAAAATTTGTGTCATAATTCATTGCTCTCTGTCTCTCTCTCTCTGTTTCCCATGTCAAATCAATCACCAGTTACTATTAATAAGATCTGGTAATATCTCTTAAAATTGGCCACATTTTTCCATGTTTTTTAGCTTTCATACCCCTAAATATACACCATTTTCTTTGCTCATTTGAATTATTTTATTTTGTTTTATTTTTGAGACAGAGTCTCAAAATAATAATCTTCCTTCTTAATCAATCCTAAAAATGACTGCTAGAATTATTTACCAAGAAAAGAGCAATAATATCACGATCAGGTAGTCTTCTTTTCAGGAATGAAAGGCTGGTTCAACATCTGCAAATCTATAAATGTAATCCATCACATAAACAGAACCAAAGACAAAAACCACATGATTATCTCAATCAGGTGCAGATAAGGTCTTCGACAAAATTCAGTAGCCCTTTATGCTAAAAACTCTCAATAAACTAGGTATCAATGGACTGTATCTCAAAATAATAAGAGCTATTTATGACAAACCCACAGCCAGTATCATACTGAATGGGTAAAATATGGAAGCATTCCCTTTGAAAACTGGCACAAGACAAGGATGTCCTCTCTCACCACTCCTATTCAACATAGTTTTGCAAATTCTGGCTAGGGCCATCAGACAAGAGAAAGAAATAAAGCCTATTCAAATAGGAAGAGAGGACATCAAATTGTCCCTGTTTGCAGAGGACATGATTGTATATTTAGAAAACCCCATTACATCAGCCCAAAATCTCCTTAAGCCGATAAGCAACTTCAGCAAAGTCTCAGAATGCAAAATCAATGTGCAAAAATCACAAGCATTCCTATACACCAATAATAGACAAACAGAGAGCCAAATCACAAGTGAACTCCCATTCACAATTGCTACAAAGAGAATCAAATACCTAGGAATACAACTAAGAAGGGATGTGAAGGACCTCTCCAAGGAGAACTACAAACCGCTGCTCAAAGAAATAAGAGAGGACACAAACAGATGGAAAAACATTGCATGCTCACGGTTAGGAAGAATCAATATCCTGAAAACGGCCATGCTGCCCAAAGCAATTTATAGATTCAGTGCTATCCCCATCAAGTGACCAATGGCCTTTTTCTCAGAATTGGAAAAAAACACCTTAAACTTCATGTGGAGCCCATTTAAAATTTACTAAAAAAAGAAAAATTTAAGCTTGAACTTACTACTATGAATTTTACTGAAGACGCTGATTGTTGTATTTTAGTTCCTGGATATAGACTAGTGAATTCTAGTCTGAGAGCCAGTCTGCCTGAACTTCTTGAGAGACCTTTAGAAAACTTCATGAGGCTCTTCTGACCTACCAGAGAGTAAAATAGCAGGGTCTGTTCCAAGAGAATATGCAGAATAGAAATTTAGAATTAATGCATGTTCATTTCATTTAAGAGAATACTATTCCTCAATGGATTATCATAACAGAAATTCATTTTACATCACACACTTACATGACTGAAGAAGCATATCCTTGTGGGATGCAGGTTAAAAACTAAATGATAATTAATAAAACCCCTCTGTATGGCCTCTGAATAATACCACTAGCTGCCAGTGCTAAATGCTGTTCTCTCCGCTGCTTTAAAAATTCGATCTTTAGCACAGTGGGAATATTAGTTGTTGATAAAAGAATTAATGGCTCAATATATTTGCTCTGTAAGTGGGGGTTGGAATTGACAATTAATAAGCTGAAACTTTTTCACTTTTGGAACATGGATATATTTGAGGGAAGAAATGTTTTGTTTGATTTTGACTTTTTAGTTATATGATCTTTACATATAAAATGTAAAGTTGAAGTTATATGTTTTGATATTGACTCTATTCACATCTCTATCTTGTAGATAATGAAGATATTGTATAATTATATGCTTTTAAATCTGTCTCATTGTGACTTGGCCAAGAGGCAGTGAATCTGCCAAAAAGAAGTAGAGCAGCTGTGAAGATGCCAACACAATTGAGTATTTCATCTTTACATATTTCTAAACATGGCAATTTATTGGACACTGATGAGCATGGAATGACAATGGGGTTAATTTAACCATACGGCAATGCTCAGACACCTTCATTATGACCTTTCTTTGGTGTAAGTTATGTGATAATGAATGCATGTTTAGTCACACATTGTAAGTGCAGATGGGAAAAAAAGGAAAGCATAAAATATAAAACATCATGCCCAGGTGTCAAATAAGAATTCTAAAATGTTATTTAATCAATGAGTAAAAATATTCTGCTTTAGAAATAGAATGTTGAATTTATTTGATGTATAAAATGAATATTTCAAATTAAAAATTCAAAAGAAAAAAATTTGATATAATTTATTTTGTCCTCAAATATTCTTGATGAATACAAAATTCTTTTTATCTTCAAACTTAGCCAAATTCAAGTATCAACTTAACCTGTCTTCAGGCAAAGTGATGACCATACAGCAAAATAAAGCTCATCATACTACAGAGATCTACTTGGTGTCTAATTTTCATCATTATAATCAAAAATTTTCTTTCAAAGACAAAAAGAAAAAACACTTGATAAAGTCTTCCATAAGATTATTATGATTTTCTCTTTAAATTCTTTTGTCTGGGTCAAACAGATATTTCATAGACAAACTTTATTTCATATTGAGTTGGGACAATTTTTGAATTGTGCTCCAAAAAATCATTTTTAAGTTATAAATATGTTTTTATTGATTAACTGACACATTTAATAAAAATGCATTCAGCACTATACAACAAGTATTATGCCAAAACTGAAATATTTTCTTCCCCCCACAAATCAAAATTTGTATTATTAATAGTCGTGAGATTTTCAGCACTAGCCCACCAAAAAAGACTATTCATTCCAAAGCAGAGCCATGCCATTGTTTCACTGAAGGCTTCTAAGTAGTTGAAAAGTTTTATCATTTATGGAATGACTAGCAATATATTTAAGGGGGTTAAAACAAGTAATTAGCATTTATTGACTAGTCATATACTAGGTTATTTAATTATGGTAAACCACTTACATGTAAAATTGTGACATAAATTGAATAATTTCCAAAATTAAGTATATTCTCAGTTTTTGGGCAAAATTCTACTGTCCTACCTCTTCTTTCAAAATAGCTCTCTTTAAAGTCAAAATAAACATTTTCTGAGTTAATTTCACCTATGTTCTTGTGCCACATAACACTTTTGCCAACAACTGATTGAATATACAATGGTGGTTCTATAAGATTAAAATGAATCTAAAAAATCCTTGTAGCCTAGTGACATTATAGTCCTCACAATGTCATAACACAATGTGTTACATGTTTGTGGTGATGCTTGTGTAAAGAAACTCACTGCACGGCCATTCATACAAAATAATAGCATATACAATTAGGCAGAATATGTAACACTTGATAATTATGTGGTAATATCATTATGGTGGGGCTCTGTGTCCCCACCCAAATCTAATCTCAAATAATTCCCAGATGTTAAGGGAGAGATCTGGTAGGAGGTGATTGGATCATGGGCAGTTTCTCTCATGCTGTTCTTGTGATAGTGAATGAATTCTCATGAGATCTGATTGTTTAATAAGGGGCTCTTCCCTCTTTGTGTGCCACACTCTCTCTTGCCTGCTGCCATGTAAGCCATGCCTGCTTCCACTTCCACCATAATTATAAGGTTCTCGAGGCCTCTCCAGCCATTTAGAACTGTGAACCAATGAAACCTCTTTTATTTATAAATTACCCAGTCTTGGGTATTTCTTTACAGCAGTGTGAAAATAGACTGTGTAAATTGGTACTGCAAAGAGTGGGGCACTGCTATACAGATGCTCAAAAATGTGAAAGTAACTTTGAATCAGGGTAACAAGCAGAGGTAGAAGAGTTTGGAGGGCTCAGAAGAAGACAGGAAGATGTGGGAAAGGTTGGAGCATCCAAGAGACTTGTTGAATGGTTTTGACCCAAATGCTGATAGTGATGTGAACAATGAAGCATAGGCTGAGGTCCTCTCAGATGGAGATGAGGAACTTATTGGGAACTGGAGTAAACATCACTCATGCTATTCTTTAACACAGACTGACAGCATTTTTGCCTTGCCCTAGAGATCTGCAGAACTTTGAACTTGAGAAAAATAATTATCTAAAATTGGAACTTATGTTTAAAAGAAAAGAGAGCAAAAAAGTTTAAACAATTTGCAGCCAGACAATGCAGTAGCAAAGAAAAACCCAGTTTGTGAGGAGAAATTCAAACTAGCTGCAGAAATTTGTGTAAGTAACGAGGAGCCGATAGACAATGGGGAAAATAACTCCAGGACATGTTAGAGACCTTCAGAGCAGCCCCTCCCATCAGAGACCAAAGGACTAGGAGAAAAAAAAAATGTTTTATGTGCAGGGCCTAGGGCCCCACCGCTCCTCTGTGCAGCCTCACGACTTGGTACCCTGCACCCCAGCCATGTCAAGGAGCCAATGTACAGCTCATGCCCCTGCTTCAGAGATTGAAAGTCCCATGGCTTAGCAGCTTCCACATGGTGCTGCACCTGTAGGTGCACAGAAGTAAGTAATTTAAATTTGTGAACCATGGTCTAGATTTCAGAAAATGTATGGAAACACCTGGATGTCCAGGCTGATGTTTGCCGCAGAGGTGAAGCCTTCATGGAGAACCTCTCCTAGGGGTGTGCAAAGGGGAAATATGGGGTTGAAGGTCCCACACAGATTCCCCAACTGGAACACTGCCTAGTGGAGCTGTGAGAAGAGAGCCACAGAGCTCCAGAACCCAGAATTGTAGATCAACCAACAGCTTGCCCTGTGCTCCTGGAAAAGCCACAGAGACTCACATAAACAGCCAGGAGCGGGGCTGTACTCTGCAAAGCCACGTGGATGTAGCTGTTCAAGACCATAAGAACCAACCTTGCATCAGTGTGTCTGGATGTGAGACATGGAGTCAAAGGCGATTATTTTGGAGCTTTAAAATTTCACTGCCCTGCTGGATTGCAGGCTTGCATGGGGCGTGTAGCCCTTTTGTTTTGGCCAATTTCTCCTGTTTGGTATGAAATAATTTATCCAATATCTGTGCCGACATTGTATCTTGGAAGTAACTAACTTGCTTTTGATTTTATTGGCTGCTAGGAGAAGGGACTTGCCTTGTGTCAGATGCGACTGTGGCCTGTGGACTTTTGAGTTAATGCTGATATGAGTTAAGACTGTGGGAAATGGTTGGGAAAGCATAATTCATTTTGAAATGTGAGGAGATGAGATTTTGGAGGGGTCAGAGTAGACTCATATAGTCAGGCTTTGTGTCCCCACCCAAATCTCACCTTGAATTGTAATCCCCAAGTATTGAGGGAGAGACCTAATGAGTGGTGATTGCATCAAGGAGGTGGTTTTCCCTATGCTGTTCTCATGATAGCCAGTCAGTTCTCATGAGATCTGATGGTTTTATTACATGCTCTTCTTTCTTCACTTTCCACATATGTTCTCTTGCCTGTCACCATATAAATTATGACTGCTTCCACTTCTACCATAATTGTAAGTTTCCTAATGCCTCTCCACTAATTGGGAATTGTAAGTCAATTAAACCTCTTTCCTTTATAAATTACTGAGTCTCGCGTATTTCTTTACAGCAGTGCAAAAACAGACTAATACAGATAGTAAATGACTATGTTACTGGTTTATGAACTCACCATGCTGCTTTCCATTAGAGTGTAATCCAGCTATTTATACATTTTTTTTAAAGTTAACTTTTAACATGGCCTCAGGCAAGCTTTTCAGGAGGGCTTCCAGAAGAAGGCATTGTTATGGCAGGAGATGACATCTCCATGCTTCTTTCTGCTCCTGAACACCTTTCAATGGGTTACAATATGGAGGTGGAAGATAACAATATTGATGACCCTGACTTGTGTAGGCGCAGGCTAATGTGTGTGTTGTATTATAGTTTTTAACAAAGAAGTTTAAAAGTAAAAACATAGAAATAAAAATACAGAAAAGCTTATGCAATAAAGATATAGAGAAAATATTTTTGCATAGCTGTACTATACGATTGTGTTTAAGCTGTGTTATTACAAGAGTAAAAAAGTTAAAATGACTTAAAAGTTTATAAAATAAAAATTTGACAGTAGGCTAAGGTTACCTTATTGAAGAAAAAGCATATTTTTATGAATTAGTGTAACCTACATTTATAATGTTTATAAAATATACAGTAAATATTTTTGTACAGCTGCATAACATGTGTGGATTTTAAGCTTTTGGTACAAAAGAATCAAAAATTTAAAAAATTATGTTTATAAAGTAAAAATGTGACAGCTAAGGTTAACTTACTATTATATAAAAGTTTTAATAAGTATAATGTATACTGAGTTTAATAAATATAATGTATACTGAGTTTAGAGTTTTATAAATTATATAGTACAACAATGTCTTTGGCCTTCAAATTTACTCACCCTTCACTAAGGAACACACACACAGAAACTTCTGTTCCTTCAAGCACCATTCATGGTTAATACCCTATACATGTGTTTTATTTTTAAAGAAAGTTGATGTCGCAGGGCAAGTTCCCACCCCAAAACCAAAATAGGCCTGTGAATACAGAGAATCATAGTCAAAAAATAGGAGAGAGAGAATAAAACTGTAGCTAAAATATTTGCTAAACATATATCTAATAAAAGATTTATATTCAAAATGTACAAAGCACTCTTCAGACTCAACTGTAATAACACAAACAACTCAATTATATAATGGACCAATTATCTGAGCACGTATTTCACCAAAGGTGTTATAAAGATGGCAAATAAACGTTTGAGAAGGTACTCAACATCACACATCACTAGATAATTGTCAATTAAAACAAGGTATCGCTGCATATTTATTAGAATGGCTAAATTCCGAAATGCTGACAACACCAAATTCTAGCTAGAATTTAGAGTCCTAGAAACTCTTATCCATTGCTAATGGAAATTGAAAATGATACAGACACTTTGGAGCACAGTTTGGCAATTTCTTACAAGGCTAAACACAGTCTTACCACATATCCAGCAATCACACTTCTAGGTATTTACCCGATTTAGTTGAAAACTTACGTTCACACAGAGTTATGAAAATAGATGTTTATAGAAGCTTTATCCCTTGTAGACAAAAACTGGAAACAGTATGTCCATAGCTAGATAAATAGATGCTCTGTGGTACATCTATACAGTGAAATATTATTTAGTGATGAAAAGACATGAGTTGCCAAATTGCCAACAGACATGTAGAAGCCTTCAACGTATATTGGTAAATTGGGGGGAAAATGCCATTGCGAAAAGGCTTTATATTATTCTTACTGTATGGCATTCTGGAAAAAGCAAAACTATAGAGACAGTAACAAGAGCAGAGGTTCCTAGGGATTTGAGGGAAGACAAGTAAGTATGGCCGAGCCAGTACATTATTCTCTAAATGTGTTTGTTACGTATTACTCTTTGCTTAATCAGCAGTCATTAATTGCCATACTTTATTGATAGCTTTGTTTTTTGTTTTTTTATTTTTTCTTACCAGATTTGTATAACTCCTATTCATAAGGCAAAACACCTCATGTTCTAAACTAACCATTGAAACTCACTAAAATTGGAAGGCAAAATCAACCAAAAATGATAGTGTGGTGTTTATAATACTGTTGTATCATAAAACTATTAATGTGTTTTTGTTTGTTTATGTTTTTTTTTTTTTTTTTTT